>NC_061510.1:407835423-407959059 GCF_022539505.1 Lolium rigidum
TGGTACGTCTCGGTGAATTATGATGTTTGGTCTTCGTTTCGTCGAATTCCGAGAATATTGCCCGAACAGCCTTTCTGGAACCAAAAACAGCAGAAAACAGAAACTGGCACTTCGGCATCTTGTTAATAGGTTAGTTCCGGAAAACGCATAAAAACATTATAAAGTGCGAGCAAAACATGTAGGTAATGTCATAAAACAAGCATGGAACATCAGAAATTATAGATACGTTGGAGACGTATCAGCTATGATGACCCACAAGTAGTCGATTGCGGAGCAGACCTCATGGACTTCCTAATATGGTAGCTCCCAAAATATAGATTTGTTCTTCCACATGGGTGCGTGCTTATCAGGGACGTTAGGAACAGGTTGGCTGCCAGCACCCTTTCCAAATATTACTTTTAAATCCTTGACCATACCAAATACTTCAGCACCAGTACGGGTGATAGGCTTCGGCCAGGTTTCTTCCTTGCATCGAAATGCTTGCCTTTTTTTTCTTTAAGGGATGCTTTTGCAGAAGAAAACGACGATTGTAGGGGTACATATTCTTCCTACATTTTTTCAGATATATACTTTCTGTCTGATCCAAACAGTGCGTGCATGCATTGTATCCCTTGTTTGACTGTCCTGAAATGTTACTAAGAGCAGGCCAGTCATTGATGGTTACGAAAAGCAATGCTCGTAGGTCAAATTTCTCTTGTTTATGCTCATCCCACACACGTACACCTGGTTTGGTCCACAGCTGTAGAAGTTCATCAACTAATGGCCTTAGGTACACATCAATGTCATTGCCGGGTTGGTTCGGACCTTGGATGAGCACTGGCATCATAATGAACTTCCGCTTCATGCACAACCAAGGAGGAAGATTGTAGATACATAGAGTCACGGGCTGGGTGCTGTGACTGCAGCTCTGCTTCCCAAAAGGATTCATGCAATATGTACTTAGATCAAACCATAAGTTCCTTGCGTTATCTGCAAAGTCCGGAAACTCTCTCTCGATTTTTCTCCACTGCCGACCATCAACGGGGTGCCTCAACTTCTCGTCTTTGATACGGTCTTCCATGTGCCATCGCAACCACTTGGCATGCTCTTTGTTTCTGAATAGACGTTTCAACCGTGGTATTATAGGAGCATACCACATCACCTTCGCAGGAACCCTCTTTCTGTGTGGCTCGTCCTCAGTATCACCAGGCTCATCTTTTCTGATCTTATACCACAATGCTGTGCATACCGGGCATTTATCCATATTCTCGTACTCCTCACCGCGGTAGAGGATGCAGTCATTAGAGCATGCATGTATCTTCTGCACGTCTAATCCTAGACGGCAGCCAAGCTTCTTTGCTTCGTACGTGCTGCCGGCAATTCGTTCTTTCTTGGAAGCATCTTCTTCATTATTAGAAGCAATTTTTCAAATGCCGAGTCAGCCACACCGCTCTCTGCCTTCCAATTCAGCAATTCTGGTGTGTTGCCTAGCTTCTTATGGCCATTTTCACAATTGGTACACCAATTTGTTGTGGTCCTGTAACATCAGCTCGAACTGCAACCGCTCCTTTTCTGTATCGCAGCCTCACCGTGTATCAGAAATGACCCAACCAAAATCATCAGCAGGCTCATCTGGTTCCTGTTCTTCACCCAGATCTTCTTCTTCATTGTCTTCCATTGCCGTATCAGCGTACTCAGGAAACAAAGATCGGTAGTCATCATCATTCTCTTCTTCATCGTCGTCTTCCATCATAACCCCTCTTTCTCCGTGCTTCGTTCAAATATTATAGCCAGACATAAAATCAGAATGAAGCAGGTGGCTCTAAATGACTCTTGAGGAAGTGTGATCCTTCACATTCCGACAATCAACACATGGAAAATACATAAAGCCATCACCATGCTTGTTCACCTCGACCGCATCGCGAAAAGAATGCACGCCTTTTCTTTAAGCGGGCATTGCGTCGATCATCGTACATCCATGGATGGCTCATCTGCATCAAATAACTGTATATCAAACACAATCACGATCCTAAAATTAGTACCGCACGATCTAAACAAGAAAATAGTGCTAACCTTTTAGGACAAGTGAAAATTAAGAGAAAAAACTTTAAGTGTGGCTCGGGCACCTCATATCATGCTTATCTTCTGTGAACTCGAGTGGCATCACTCTAACACACATTTCAACAAACACCTCTAGTGCATAAAAAAGACTTAACACAAAGCCACACTCTTCCACCAACAAAAAAGAAGAGTGGGGAGGGAGCTGCCATATATATAGGGCTCACCCATCTATCCCGGTTTAAGATACAAACCGGGACTAAATGGATAGCACTGGGCCGAGTAGGCCGCAGAACTCTTTAATCCCGGTTTGTTTCTCAAACCGGGACAAATGATTCCTAACGAACCGGGACCAATAGATGCCGTACGCTTGGGTGTTTACGGGGCGACGTGGCCAGACCTAAGGTCCCGGCTCAGGACACGACCGGATCAAAAGGTGCCTGACCAAATGCCTGTTTTCTACTAGTGCCATGAGTCAGCAGCGTACTAAAGATTCTCACAAAGCACTCTTTTTTTTTGAAAGGAATACGGTAGGAGAAACCCCTACAGTGATTTTATTTTTTTAATAATAAGAACCCAAATTCGCGTCCCTGGGGACTTGAACCTGGGTGGCTGGGTTGTACATCCACTTCCCTAACCAAGTGAGCTAGGCTCACTTCTTTCTCACAAAGCACTCAGTAGTGTGATGTGCAAGAGCTGGGATTTAAAATACTACTGTATTACAGTTCATGTACACTTCAAAAGCCGCTAGTCCACTCTCAACTTGCAAGCCATATTGATGCTCGCCGCTTCTTTTGGGCTGGTAACTTGTCAGGCAGATCCGAGATGAATTTCTTCTTCTTCTCCACGGCAGTGTCATCTCCAGCCGGAGAAAATTTTCCTTTCCTGATTCTTTTCCCTGGTGGTATGTGAAACATTGCATTCAGTGGTCTTGGCGCTCCTGATGTCCTATCAAAGGCCCTCACGCACACAGATCCTGTACATGTTTGGAGAAAACTTCATGAGTAATGTTATAAACATTCTCCCAATAAAACCAAATCCGGCATTTGTGGCTGTCCTCCAGAAACACCCACCGATGTAATGAACCTGCAATAATTATTTTGCAGAAAATGAAACTAACTATGCACTGTGACATGTATTGGTTAAGTTCATTATGCAAATCCTTGATATCAAATAATCACCGATAGCACCCGCAAAAATTTCAAGGAAAACATAAATGCAATATACTTTTAGCCCTTATGGGAGTATTTCATTCTGTTTCCAAGCCATGAAGATTCGTCTATGATCAGTCAATATATTATATTTGTTGCATAGAAGCTACATATATTCAGTATTCAGTAGCTAGATACAAGAACAAGCGAGACTATTAGGATTACGTTGAATTTTAATTAAAGATTGACCTAACCCTCTCGTCCTCCTCCCGAGCCACCCCCGCGTGGCGGCCGGGGAGAACTCTACCCCGCCGTCACCGCCTCCCCCTCTCCCCTCCCCTCCCTCGCCGTTGCCAGGGGGCACGGTCTGGCAAAGGCCGGCCGGCGGCGGCAGGGATTCTTCGTCATCTCGCGCCGAGAAGGTCGGGCGTGGGTCGTCTTCCTCGGGCCGGAGTGCGGCCCTTTGTCGGGGACCTCGATGGCGGTGCCTGACCTTGGCTCGGTGACGGCATGACGGACGACGAGGTGGTGGAGTGCCCTGCTAGCGGTGGAGGGAGGGGTGGGGGCGGGCTGCAAGGGGAAACCCTAGGTCCCCTTCTCCTCGCCTCTCAGCGGCCGGCGGTGGAAGGCTGGCATTCGGCTGCGGCGGTGCCCAGGTGTGTGCGGTGTCTTCTGACTACGCGATCTGCTTGGTGTCTCCGGCAGCAACCATGGTTAGCCTGGGATGGTCGTCGGCGTGGGGGCCCAACTTGAATAAAGGCGGCGGTCCTAGGGTCTCTCTTGGCGAAGATGAAGACCTGTTGTCGAAGGCCTGCCCTTCATGATCTGGCTGGAGTGTTGAGTTCCGGAAAGCGCCGGCGGCGGCGAATGTAAAAGTGCTTCTATTGCCCGGAGTTTGCTGGATCGGTGGTATTCGATCGTGTAAGCCCATGCTTTTATTCCAACCGTTTGGTTTTGGAGGATGCTGCGTGAAGCTCTTTTCTGTGTTGACACCAAGTGACAGCCGATCCATGTTGAAGTTAGAAGAAGAGAATATCATGAAGACCAGATTGGAGGACTAGCTAATGGAGGTTCAAGTCTTTCGCCGTTTCGCCGTTGAGGAGCTTGCTTGGTATTCTGGACTTCGCAACAGTGGTATGAAAGTGGGGGCGGCAACACATGTGAAGTTCGAGGTCTTACCTTTCAGGGTGAAAACCCAAGGTCTGGCCTTAACTGGTTGTGCCTAGCAATATTCTTGTTGAAGACATCGTTTTGAGAGCAGAGATTATCTTCAGGGTGAAAACCTAAGATCTTTGATCGGGCGACGACGGCGCTGGTGCACTGTTCCCTTCTTGGAAGCCGCGTTGTTTTTGAAGAGTCTGAATTTCAGGTGTTGTCTTGGTGGTGGATGTATTAGTGTTGCTAGGGCTGGGATACTGTAGCGGAACTTTTATTTCTTAGTTTTCTTTTTCTCTTTTTGGCTGTCTGCATCCGTAATGTTATTAGGACATTGCGTTGTTGCAGAGGCTCGATGTAATTGGTATCTGATAATTGTTATCAATGTGCATGAAATATGATGGCACATGACAATTTCATTTGACTATTTTTTTTACGAAACTTCCATCGATCTAGTAATAACCATCAAGATCCAAAAGTAACAAAAATTACAAACAACTCATTGGACCTCTTAGCGACAATTAATGACACTAGCGCGAGCGGAAGTCCCTCCGCCGTCCTCGCTCCTCCATCACCGAAGCCAGGCAAATCTTGTCGTAGTAGAGCTTGTTGTAGTAACCAGGAAGTCGTCGTGCTAAGGATCCAAAGGACCAGAGCAAAAACCGTCGATGACAACCGTAGATCGGAAGAGACTGGTCTAAAACCACACCAGCGAACACGAAAACCGACCGGATCCTAGAAGATCCGCTGGACACACAACTCCATGCACCCTCCGCCGGCGCTAGACGCACCACCAGAGCGAGGAGGGGGACCTTATTCTTACTTTAGGAAGTGCTGCCGCCTCACCATCCCAAAGAAGACACTGAAAACAAACAACGGAAACCTTCCCGCCGGCGAGAGACTGCGATCCGCCACGCCTCCAAGGCCCCAAGTCCACCGGAGGCGGAGCAGACCGGTAGTGTCGCCGGCAGGAGGGGCGGAACCCTAGATGGCAGGAGGGGCGGAACCCTAGATGGGTTTCACGTGATTGCCTCCTGTGTACCGGTTCAGCTAATGTAAATTGTTAGTTTAACTTGACTGTTGATAATGGTGGAGGAAACGTACCAAATCTATTGATAACTCAGGATACTAGAGATGTCCTATAGGAGTCTTGCAATTTAGAATTTACATGTGAAAGTACAGAAACATAGATACATGATAGATTTCGATCACCCCTTTTCTTCAAGAGGAAGAAGATACTAGAGAAGATTTTTTGGAGAAAAAATTGTGTTTATGGCCCCATGGCACGCTGTGTGCAGCCATCTGCTAGCACCTACAACAACAGCCGTGCTAAGCTATTAACTAAAACGGTAAACCCAAAAACAATATACTGGTTATTTCTGCAGAATACAATGTGCATATGCTGCCTACTTGGATTTTACTAATAACATGCGATATATATACACTCCAACTTCGTTGTTCTAAATATCAAAAACAGTAAGATGAACATTTATATATTTTACCTCTCTGAAAACAATGTTCTGTTCTTTTAATTTCTAAACCTGCAAAAGAAAGAAATAATGCATAGTCAGTGAAAATCCTCCCTGTGACAGAATGTAGGATTAGTGAAGACCGATTCTGGAGCGACCAATTGGATCCATTGTAATTTGTTTGGTTAACAACAATAGTACAATACTTTCTACGATAATGTTAACTCATGCTTTGATCTTTTTGAATAATCTTCCTGGTAGATTATAATAAGAAAATTGTAGTTTTTAAAGTCCTTTTCGAAGTAGGATTGCTGCCAGGGACGGAGAGAAGGGGGGCTTAGCCACCCCCATGATTGGGATTTTATGAAGAATACTACTCATTAGAGCTCTAATTTCTTGCTGATTTAGCTAACTCTGCCCCCCTCATCAAGTTTACAACACAATTTTGCCCCCCTCAAGTTGGGAAGCTGGCTCCGTCCCTGATTGCTGGAGTAGCTACAAAACTTTCCATGATAAATAAATACCGGAATACGTGCTGGTGCTTAAAAGTCCATATGCAATCTTCCCAGCTAAACTGAAAAAGTAAGAGAGTAACAAATGGATTCCCAGTACATTAATCTAAAAGTAGGTAAAACAGAAACAAGGGTTTCTCTCTAGGTTGAACAATGCTCGATCTTAAACTAAATAGTAACTCTTATCTAAAACATCAAATCCTCTGAGCTCACACAACAGTGAATAATTAGACAAATTCCATGATATTTTTTGGTTCCTAACTTCATATTCAGGTTGATCGCTAGAAGAAACAAGCATAAAGAACTATGTACTGCGGGGTAACATGGCCCGTGCTCCAGCATCTAATAAGCAATTACCTCATTCTGAAACATTCATCACTGAATAAATGGTTATCAGGATGTTTAGGCCCACACTCCACTGCTAATAAATCAAAATGTTCTTGTTCAAGAAGCAATAGTTAAGGTGTTAATTTCTTCATAAGCCTGCTCTCATCATATTTCTTTAAAAGCTTAGGCACAATTCTCATAGCCTATTTTATTGGGCTAGTTGTCAACAAACCAGCTAGCTTCCCTCACACAAGCCAAAGAAAAAGATTGTCTACTTACAAGCCCCAAAGTCCCCAATGAATATTTTAGAAGTGGGCTCAATATTCAATGCAAGACCAAATTAAAGTAAGACATTGGTTTGGTCATAGTTGAGTCTGTACTAAATAGCAATGACACTACCAAACATGTCTGGCTAAACTCAACATAGGCAATAATAGCAGACATCAAAAGAAAAAACTTCAGCAGTTTAAGCTTGTTTCCATAAGTTAAGCAATCTTGAATTTAATCCCAAAGGATACAGGAACTTAATACATTGATGAGTCTTAATTTGATAGTAAGACAAGCTATAACTAAGTTCTATAGCCGTATACCATCCATAAGAACAATTCCAGCACCCATCACTAGCAATGACAACAAAATAATGGTCAACGTTCAACATGACTTGAAGATATTAGTAAAATACCTTTATATATTGAAGGAATTGAAGTTCCAAAGAAAACTGTTCTAGTTGCTCGTTCCTTTATCCATTTCCTTGGAAAAACTATGGGGTTTTGGCTAGAGGCGTGATCGGCAAAAACCTACAATATGAAATTTGTAGTACTAATAAGTTTTAAAAGAACCTTTTCATTCATATCATTTGATTTAGTTGTTACAACTAACATCAGCTGTACTACTTTCAGTCATTACCTCATTTGCTTGGAAGTATGTGCCACCAAGTGGAAAGATTCCTCTCGTAGCATCTCGACATGGTATCTGTTTGATCAACGAAAATGGTGACTATCCATTTTGAAGATAGCAATATGCAACCTCATTGGATCATTGTTAATTCCTCGCAAAGATGAATAAATGCGCAATACTTGATATAAATGTACTCAAAGGTTTCTTTCGCGGTCATGGACCTTCCTACTACTAAATGTTAAACTAACACCATATCTAAAAAACTGTATCACCTCTTGTTCCATCCACCTAAGAGCATCTCCAGTCGCGTCCCCCAAACTATTTTGGGGCGCGCCACACATTTGAACGTGTCCAGCCATGTGCACCAAAGGCCATTTGAGTCTGGCACGGCCTAATAGAGGGCAACGCGAAGTGGGGCGGCGAGTGGCAGACATGACGCAGGGGTTTGGCGAGTGGCGGACGTGACGTAGGGTTTTGGCCATGCGGGTTTAACCCATCACCTACCTCTAGTCAAGCGGCGTAAATAGAAGCTATCTTGTCGCGCATGGCTGCGTGGCCCTGCGCACCGGCGATAATGCGAGCCACCATCGCCGTCCGTCTCTTCACCTGCCTTCGCCATGTAGAAAGTGCCCCTATCCAATCGTCACATCTAGACCATTCTCGCCGTCCTCTGTCTCATCGCATCCACCCCAACAATGTCTAGCGCCGCCGCAAAATCCTCGCGTAGCCTCATCGCCGCTAAGGCATGAGCGTTGTACGAGGCACGGTATCGGGTGCCGCCAGACAAGCGCCTGCCCAGCAGTAACGGCTGGAAGATGGGCGTCAACAGCATCGGCATCCCTCCGGTGCCCATGTCTGGAACAGACCATTGGTTTCACGAGATTCGGGCCTAGCACTGCCGCCTGGTGCCGGAGGAGCGCGCCGATTCCACATGGGCGACCACTAACAACGACACGTGGTGGACCAACTTCTTCGTCACACGCCGAAACGAAGAGCCGCATAGTCATGACACCCTCATCGTGCCGCCAATGCAGTGGAACAAGGTCGTCCGCCACTAGTTCTAGGCATTCTTGGGCGCACTCTCTCCACCGTCATCGAGAGGATCCGCCGCGTCGCGCATCGACTAGAGATACCACTGCCCCCACCGTCGCCGCCGCAACCATCACGATGGCTTCCAAGGGGGAGGAGCGCCAGCTCGTCCACCTCCCACTCGTCTTCTTCAGAGCCGATGTGCTCCGCACTGTCGTCCTACAACGTCTCCCCCTATACCGTACCCAAGAGCGAGGTGAATGAGGAGCACATGACGTGGCGCAGCCGCGAAGGCATCATGATCTGCGAGCCGACGCAGATGACGACGACACAGATGATGACGTCCGGCGGAAGCAGCACCCTTCGCCACCTGAAGCCGGAAGTGAAAGTGGACGACGAACAGGCCGACGCGGCTGCGAAGATGGCGGCGCTCCTCCGCTAGCTGCGACGATCCTGAAGAGACGCCGGGATTCAACGCCGACTGGATGGAGTCGCTCAACAACAACACCACATGGGCGGGGAACATCGACGACGTCATTGCCATGTCCATCCTCAACTCCGGCAAGCTGGTCGTCGACCTCACGTGCGACAACGAGGAAGCAGTTCCCAGCGGCGAAGTGAAGGACGAATCCGCCGATGAGCCTGCTGCCCCTGACCTGTGCGGCAAGAAGAACATCGATGACAACACCGACTACCTGCAGCTGCCACCGCAGGCGCCGCTAGATTCACATTAGGTTTAAATTTAAATGAATCAAGAAATTTGAATGAAATCCTGTATTTTCCTTCAAATTATAAAAATGGAGTTTTTTGGGGGGGACACGACTGGGAACCGGTAGGCCCCAAAAGCGGCACCATGCGGCGGCAGCCCTCAAACGCTCAATCCGGCGCTTTTGCCGGACGCGGTTTGGGGACTGAAGATGCTCTAATACCTTGCAATAGCTTTTTTCAATTACATATATTTGATACGATGTTCTAGCCTAAATAAGAAATATTCAACCCAGAGGTAGGCTTGACTTGCTAAAACAAAAACTTATCTTGTTTATAAAATCAAGTTAGCTTAAATAAGAAACAAACATGAATGGTTTAAATACCCTGTCCAATAAATACTCAACTAAAAAGAGAACAGTTCAAATTAAAATAGCCTGGTAGTGTCAAATCTCCATGTTGATTTTTGAATCCTCAATTCTTAAACTCGGTGAATTATGGTGTCAGGCAGGCTCAAGGTTTTTGCAACAGAATCTCCTATATTCCATAATATTAGGTTCATATAGTCACAGCAAACTAAATGAAACAAGGACCATTCTGGACTAAACTGGCAGCACATGACTATTTCCAACTAGTTCAATGAATTGGAGATCCAAATAGGAAAGTAGTCAATGTTTGTTTTCACCCTTGTAGATATACTAAATAAGTAAGTAATGTACCAAAATTGTTCCTCTGATTTTCTGGTCATATGATCCTTGTATACCGTTGCAATGAAAGCATGCATTACTTTCACATAGTTGAGCTTTGTATTGGTATTTGCAAGCTATATTAGGTGTATCACTTGATTCGGCCGTTTCACCTGTTTTATTTTGACCAACATCAGCATTCTCGACAATACAGAATTTGGAACTTATAATACTTGAAATTTATGTGCATCCTGCCTGGGTTCCATATACAAAGAAGATATGGGCAATTGACATCCGGGTCTCTTTTGTCAAACTGCACATAATACGAAAATGCTCATATCGTGATCTTATTCAAACAGTAACACAGTACACATTTTCTGCAATGTCACATGAACTTACCCCTTCCAGAAGTGGAGAGTCGTCTGGTAGTTCATACCTGCAGTCATGTAGAAACATGACACTTTTACCTCTTTGGTTCTACTAGCTAGAAATATAATAGTGCACATGATCGAGCGATAGGTGCTATAAAGGATGAGAGAGACGAGGACATACACTTGGTGTTCTGTTCTTAGGCGACTAACATTCTTGAGCTTGGGAGTTGGGATAGAAGCAGCTTCAGACGTTATGGAAACAAGGGCATTTAACTTTTGGAGGTAGTTCTTGACGTTCTGTAGTGTAAACTCACTAATAACTTCGGAATCATAAGGGGCATGATCCTCCATGTCATGTTGTTCAATCTCCTGCTGCCCTGGTTCCTGGCTTGCTGGCTCCTCAATGATTGTCTTGCCATTAGCCAAAGAAAGGTCACAGGCATGTGTACTCCACCACTCAAGTAAATCTGCATATCTCATATATGACTGGTGGCGGTTTTCCACAGCAATTGGAGTCCCTAATGTAACCGAACTCTTCTCTTCAGATCCAGAAAGAGCAAGCCTTGCACTGTATATAAGCAAACTGTTAGTGATGACATTTATCCTTGAAGGTCAGATTAATTCTGCATGTCCCCCTAAGTTCAGAAGTCACTTAAAGCAATATTGTATATGCTTCTAAAAATAGTATCAGTCTGTTCCAAAATGTAAGATGTTTTTGGAGTTCAAAATGAACTCTGGAAACGCCTTATATTAATAGTATCAGTCTGTTCCTAAATGTAAGATGTTTTTGGAGCTTAAATTGAACTCTGAAAACGCCTTATATTAATAGTATCAGCGTGTTCCTAAATGTAAGATGTTTTTGGATTTCAAATTGAACTCCGAAAACGCCTTATATTTAGGATCAGAGGGAGTAGAAATGCTAAGATGGCATTGAAACAAAATCAACCATTGGAACTTCCTTATTTTTAATTTTGAATAAAGAACAAATAGTTTCACAACATCTCTTGAATCTATTGGACCTACAATAATCAAACATTTTACAAAGTACGTAAATGTATCAGGCATTGCCATCTCGAGAGTAGATACAAAATTGTGGTCCAGAAGGGATGTATATTCGAATTGACTGTGTGATACAGAGTTGCAAAGCAAAAAAGACCCCATAAATGGGATGTTAAAATTTATAATAAATAAGCCTACATAGCCCCTACCCCCTCCAGAGAAAAACAAAATATCCAGCCCTCGAAGTATTGCGAACTGCACAAATATATCTCCAGGTGACTTGGGCAGTCCATTAAGGTAATTCTCTATATCATCCGACCCAATACAACCTCACCACTGGCGTGGATGCTTTGCTTTACTCTAGTCTCCCGTGGATAAGGGCTGTTCAGGGAATCAAACCTTGCGGTTGATGTTTTGATGATAAGTATTTCCATACTAAATAGTATAGTATAGAATGCATATTGATTAGCCAACTAGAATGTATCAATCTACATCGGACCAAAAAAATTACCTACAAAATGCACTGGCGAAGTGCCTGCACTCGGCTCTCAATGGGCATTCTTTGCAGTTCGGCTTAGTTTTCGTACAGAATACCTACAAATGGATACAAGGTAGAACAGTTTATTGACACACAGTCTGGTCTATGTTGCTTTATGAAATATTCTTTTTATCATATTTACCTTTCCAAAAGTTATCATTTGATAGTGAAGGTCATATCTGTACATGAGAAATGTAAGAATATATCCTCAGATAGAGATATCTAAAGTAAATTATTAACTGGATTCCCAAAACTCACAATGTTTGCTGATCAAGGTTGCATAATCGAGGCCACATGTATTTATGTATATTGTTCAGCACTGGGTACCTTCAATAGCACATGATCAAACTCCAGCCCTTTGTGCATATGTTTGTCAATCTGACCATCAATATTAAAATATACTTACTGCTCCAGGAGGTGCAACTGAAGAGATTCAGGTAGGGGTTGAAGTGGCACCCAACCGAGCCTTACACATATCCTAGCAACATTTGTGTCCACCTATATAATCAACAGGTAAAGATAAACTCCAGAACTTAAGAAATAAAGAATTATACTTAACAAAGATAGGAAGTGAAGAACATACAGGGAATGCCTTGTGATGGAGTGTTAAAAGCCGCACACACTCTACACTTTTGGGTCCAAGTCCCTCAATGCTTAAGAGGTAAGCCCTGAGACAGACACAGCAAATGTAATCTTGAGTGCCATAATCATTGGAATTATACATAAAATAAGTTTATTGCATGTGGTACAGAAATGGGAAGGATAAAGATGGTAATGCATCTAATACAAACTTGTATTTCAGTTCGATCAAGCAAACTATATGTATAAGAGATGCATGGAAGGAATCTAAAATATGCAACTGCTGTGCCACACCCCATGTCGCATGCACAAAAAAAGGATGTTTGAACATTCAGTTAGGCTATACTTTAGGACAACATTTTGTAGATTCATAAGATACAACATAACCCATGTCCATGATTTATTTCACATTTTTCGGAAACTTGGAAGTGCGACATATAACAACGGGGCGTGGGTGCAACTAGACGCGACATGTTAGCATTCATGGAGTACCTAGGTTCATGTGAGTAAGTGACATCGCTAGAACCGGAACAAATCTGAGGAATTAAGCTCGAAAGAAACAGGAAAAAAATTGGTGTTGTCTCAGTTTGCCTAAAAATAGTGGTGGGATAATGTATAGAACGAATAAAAAGTGTATATCTGTCTCTCAGGCCTACTTTGCTATCTCTTCATCTACATATCGTAGCCATTCCAGATCCATGCTCCCATGGGCACTGACCAACCTGTTTAGAAAGTCCTACAATGGAATTGCAGACGATGAGTACACATGACTTAACCATGAAACTGAAATAAGAAAATCTATTAAAAATGTATCCATGTTCATATGGCAAGACTTAAGTTGTGCTTAACTTAAAAACTACTTAACAACATACTTACTATTATCCGTTGTCCCAACATCTTATGCATTCCTCGGTTTCTAATTAGTTCAGATATTTCATTCACGTCTGATTGTCGTATTGCTTCCAAATCAAGTATCTCGTATACACTTTGACCACATTCTTTATACTTAGGGCTGCGGAGGACCTCTTTTCTTATATCCTCAAAATCATATGTCCTCTTTTTACTGCCCTTTCCTCTTGCCTTCTTTGTTTTTGATTCGTTCACATGAGCGTCAGTCAAAGATTTTTCAGTATCTTTCGACTGAGATTCTAATGTGGGCACAGAAGAGAGGTGAATCTTGACACTTAATGAGGGATCAAGAGAACATAGAAGAGTGGTCAAAGATTCAATCACTCTGGTTTCATTCTTATTGGCATTTATCTCTTGCATCAAGAGAAGTTGCATATATGTCGGCACATGAATATTTGTATCAACAAAGTTATCTGCAGTACAACTTGGTAATTCAGACGAAACACCACACCCTCCTGATGTTGTATGAAGCATCCTATTTGAAGGTTTTCCAGAAACTTCTGATTTTGCAGGAAATTTTGCAGCAATAGACATAAATGCAGAGCTATAAAAATCAGAAGATGATAGTCAGACCAACCTCATAACCTTAGGAAGCTAGTACCTAATAGGCAATGTGAGTTTCATTTCACCTTGAAAGATGGTCAGAAACATTCTGGGTAAGAAACACCCCTATTATTGAAGACACAACTGATCCACCCCAAGGAGTGAAATTCCAATGTCCTGCAAACGAATAGAGATACTCCCAGAGTTAAGCGTTAAAGGCGCTTCTTAATACCATAAAACATACCCACATGCGTGATAACACAGCTTATAATACACCAAAGTAAGATGGAAATACCAAAAGGTATGGCCATTTTATAAAATGAAGACACATGCATCAGAAATTAGAGCATGGATGTACACTAATATTGACAACTCGTGACCATATACCATTAACGTGAATTCAGGTTATAACATGACACCATGTTATGTTGTCGATACCTATCCATCCACTCGACTACATGGCATATAGAAGCATATATATGCTACGAGTACAATACTGAGATCGTAGCAATACCTTGAACCATACGCATTGCAGTCCTGAATAAATCCGTCCATCCTCTGAATATTTTTCTTTCCTCCTCTAGGCAGTTCTCTTTGCTCTTTTGCACTTTGGCGCGAAATGGTTTTCTCTTCACTTTTTCCTTATACGGAACAATTTTACCAAATTCTTCCTTGTAAGACACAAGAACAGCATCTTCAGTGCCTTCAATTGGTCCACTGGAACTCATGATGTCCACAATAGACCGAAAATGATTTTCTTTCACTCTCTGCTCCGTAGAATTCATGATATCCTCCATAGTCCGAAAATGACTTTCTTCCACTTTCCGCCCCGTTAAATTCATGATATCCTCAATAGTCCGAAATTTTTCACTTTTCATTTTCCGTCCAGTAGAATCCATGACGTCATCGGTAGCCCGAAAACGATTTTTTTTCAGTTTCGCCTCATATGGTAGGGTTTCACCAAAATCTCCGCTGACAGAGGAAAGAGCACCATGTGGTTCGGCTGTTAAAATAGGGGACGCTGTAGCGCCCGCCGTGCCATCGGATCTGTAGAAGCTCGAGACCATCACCCTACGCTTCGGCATTTCCACAGACCAAACTCTTGGAACGCCTCGTCGTCACAAATAATACGACAGATACGATCAGATTAAGGATGGGCGTGAAGCTTTGTCGAGAGAAACTGGAGGTGGACAAAGCCACCATAGATGGAAGAGAACCCAAGCTTCAGCAAACCTGCCAAAACAACACAGCGCAAAGAGCGATAAGCAGAAAACGCAGACGGATTGCAAATCGAAGAGGGGGAATTTGCCAAAACAACACAACGCAAATAGGGGTAAGTTGCAATCGAAGAGGGGAAATTTTGTCTGTCTCTCCACCTTGCGGTTCGATGCGCTTATATTTCGTCCACGAATCAATACCAATGCACACACCTATGGCCGCGGCGACGGCGGTGCGTCAGAGGAGTAGTAGCACGGTCGGCACTGGGTGGGTAGTGGAGTACTACCAGAGAAGAGGACACGAAGGGTCAAGCTGGGACGCGTGTCGAGCGGAACAACTGAAATATCTACTAGCCTAGTAACTTGAACCAGAGGTAGCAGCTACAGAAACCTTTTGATAGTCCAAATAAGTCTGGCCATAGTCTTATGTAGTACTCCCTCCGTTCCTTTCTATAATGCCTATAAATTTTTAGCATTTATTTTAAAATATAAGGTTGTGGCTTAGCTTTTTTCAATTACCCCATCCCCGTTCAGCTCCCAAATCGTTTAGCTCCCAAAATTGGTTATGGTAAGTTAGGAAGATATGGATTTCCTAAATTTTACGTTGATCTCAAATCGTTCAGCTAGAGGTCTTGTGTAAAAAATATTCTTGCGCTAATTTCCGTGCCAAAAAACTATAGGCACTATAGAATAGAACAGAGGGAGTAGTAGGATCATGCATATGATACTTGTGTATGGTACTACTAACTCTATACTAGTAGTAGTAGTTAGTATCATGAAGTAGTATTATAGTCTTGGTATATTTATTGCTTTTTAGAACTCAATGTAAATTTGTGCACAAGATTTGTTTGGCATTAATTTTTCTCGTGACATGCGCTATGATACAGTATCCACCTATGTTACTCTAATCTCCTCTCTCCTCTTTAATTAGCTGTCACATCAGCATTTTTGTGGAACCAATATGCATGATACCAGCTATGATACTAACACTATAGCTAGTCTAATGCTCCTCCGCCAAAAAAAATGTACGAATTTTCTCTTTTAGGAACGAAACCTTTTAAGTTTAACTAAATTCTGACAGAAAAATGGTAAGACACGTGGCATTAAATTACTACTACCTCCATCCAAGGCTTAAGCTTTATTTTTTTGAAAAGTCAAACGAAGTAAAGTTTGACCAAATTTTTAGAAGAATCTATGAACAAATATGGTAATTTGTAGATACCATATAAAAATATATATCATCATCTATCTAATGATATTGATTTTGTACTTTTCACGTTAATATTTTTTGATAAAATTTTTGTCAAACTTGACATAGTTTGACTTTCCAAAAAAATATAGACCTTAATCCTTGGGATGAAGGTAGTATATCATTAACAATATGTTAGGATGAATCTAGCTACTCTAGTTTAGTGTCCTGAATGCTGCTACTTCTCTAAGTTAGTTAGTTAATAAAATGTAACTTGAGATATGTCTAACTGTACATTTATTTGTGAACTGGGAGTACCATATTAGATGAAAACGGGGTGATGTGTTCCCTTGTTCAATCAATGTCAACTACTACTTTGAATCAATGTCTCTATGGAGCCCCGAAAAAGGTGCGAGCTTCCGCGACGCTCCACTAGGCATCTCGGGCCAACCCTAGCACCACCAGTCCATTACCCTACACCGACACTGATCAACGGCGCCGTTGCCAGCTCATGGCAGCGGTAACGGTGCATCTCGACGGCGCGACTCTGGTTGGTAGAGGCGACGGGGTGGGGGGGTTAGCTCCTGTAGTGGTGAGTTTCCAGGCGAGGTTGGCGCTGCTGCGTGGCTGG
Source organism: Lolium rigidum (assembly GCF_022539505.1). Taxonomy (NCBI): domain Eukaryota; kingdom Viridiplantae; phylum Streptophyta; class Magnoliopsida; order Poales; family Poaceae; genus Lolium; species Lolium rigidum. Next base: position 407,852,368 of record NC_061510.1, read on the forward strand.
GAGGCCGAGATCCTAGAAGGTTAAAGTTGGGCAATGAATGCATTTTTGAAGAATATTTACTTAATGTTTTTGCATTAGTAATGATAGGATTTTGGTATTTTACTGCATGCACGCGCACCTCTTATGATAGTTTCAACAGGTCCAGATGGAAGGACATGATGAACACAATCAGTGGAGCAGTCAAACCTTTCTAAGAATACAGTTAAAACGAAGCGATCAGAGAGTTTGGCGACCATTGGTATGGGCAGAGCCCTCCCGTACGGCGCGGTCGTACCACCCCCACCACCTTCGTCACTTCAAATAGTTTCACCATGTGCAAACAGAAAAGAGACCTGACATTCGTAGACACTAAAAAACGCAGAAACGTCACCTCCAGCTGGAGGGGGAACTAGTAGAAGGGCACCAATCATCGGCGTTCCTCGAATCCAAGAGGCTTTGGGCATCATCTCCATCACTATCAGCTGCATCAACACCATCATCAATATCGATCCTCCACATCATGTTGTATTTATTATACTTTGGTGCAGATTTGAACAATAATTCATTTTTCCATATGTATTTGATCCATTTCATTGTTATGATGATGTCTCCTTCCTCTGTGTGTGAGTAGATTCCTTGGTTCTTGTGGATATGGTGAAATCCTAGTTATGGATTACAATTAAAATAAAAAAATTATTCATTCCTTAATCTGGTGTAGTAATTGTCTCTCTTTATATTGTACTAGTATACATGTACGTGCAACGCACGTCTCAAAATATCACCAATACATTTGAAACTCATGGGAGTCAAATTAAAAATAAACTTTCAATAAAGTAAAAATGTTAATGGACCCATTTTGTTTTAATGTTGCTCAGGTTATATTTACAAAACTGAAACACAATTGTGATCATGCTACAGCAGGGATACAATAATATTGTTTCATCTGTGTGGCGTTCTGTACTCACTCGATTGTCACCAATGTTATCAAATGTATTGCAAAACCTAGATGCAACTCCACAAATAGATTGTATAATAATCGATTAAATGTATCCTAATACTTGACAATTCAGATATGGAATAAAAGGCGTCAACTGTGTAATTTCAGTAGGACTCCCAAAGCACTGCCGATTATTGAACAAAATGACAAGAACGGGTAAATCTGTTCAAGAGTAGTTAGGTCTACTTCACGACTTGCAACAGTAGCCAAACTTTTCAGTTTAAGTCAGCATGTGGTATTCTAAAAAAGAAACCATCCTTACATGGTATTTAAATTAAATGAGTTAGAGCAGCAGAAGTAATAAAATACCTCATTTGGTGATTCCAGGAAAGGAAAGGAGAGGTAAATTTGCGACCCTTGTTGAGTCGGCGCTAACCCAGGTAACTCATGAGTGCCAATTGTTTTTTCATCCGAGCAAGACTTACAATAGCTCGCAAAACAAGAAGGCCTGAAGAGAGACCAAATAACCTAGGTAAAAATTATTCCCATTCTGTTTGGCATTGCTGTTGGTACGCCACACTGATACTACAACTTCCGTTGAGATAATCTAATAATGTACTCTAGTTCCTATCTTTAGGTTTTTTTTTTCGAAATGGATCCCAGCTTCTGCATCCCACACGGCTTTTTTATTAGATTATTCACAACACCTTACAAGAGCCATACAAAAGACTAAACTCGAAGCAACCTTGCTAAACTTACGAAGGGATGAAGGGGGTGACAATTTACCAACACACATCATCCAAAAAACCAAATTCCTTTCCAGGGCCCAATAGCAGCTAAGAAGCACATCCAGTTAAGCAGACTCTCAGCGCACGCCAACACACACCATAGAAGTTGCTACCGCCATCTTCCTCGACTCCATCTTCAAGAGAGATCATCGCATTGGCCATGTCAGGCCTGCCATCGATGCCGACACGGCGTCAGACGACTCCACCATCCTGCGTGCGTCCATCACACTTCATCCGTCATCGAGACACCACTGCACCATGCCGCGACGACTCGACGACGCTGACACAACAAAAGCACACCGCTCCACCTCAGCACCACCACCATCCGTTGTCTGCTCCAAAAACGATGCCCCCAGCAGGTAGAACGGCGTTGCACGCCGCCATCGTCCGATCCGGGAGACCCGGGTCTAGGATTTCCCCTGGAGCAGCCCAGGCGAAGAACGCAGACTGCAGAGATAATGCCTTCAACAAGGTAACGACGAACAGCGCCGCCATCATCCACCATAACCGAAGTCCGGGCCGGCTTTCACCGGCAGTTGCGCCTCGCCATCGGGAGCTAGATGACGGATCGCGAGATCCGCCAAGCCACACAACTAGTCAATCTCCTCAGACGAAAGAGAAGACCACCACCGCGGTGCCGCGGTCAGCAGCACCAGACGCCCGCCGGGCTCAGCTCTAACCCGCAGGAGCCTAGATCTGGCCCGCACGCTGAGACGCTGCATAGACGAGGTCAGCCGCACCGAGGGGTCGCAACCGACCTGCAGCTCGCTGTTAACGAAGCACCTCGCCGCCGTCCATGCCGCATGTCGCCACGCCAGACACCTCCCACGCTAGTGCAAGGCCCAGATCGAGCCCTCAAAGCCCAGATCGAGCCCTCAAAGCCCAGATCTGACCCGCACAGAAGAGATCGAGCACTTGCCGCCGTCGCTCAGGCCGTGGCGCTTTGGCCGGTGGCAAGAGGGAAGGGATTTCCTTGTTAATTCTTGCTTGATTAGATTGATACGTCCCCTCTCCTTATATAGAGAGGTTTACTTGACCCCTAAGGAAACGGCCCTTATCTCTAATTAACCCTAAGACGTATTAGAGTACTTGACCCCTAAGCAAACTAAGTGTTAGAGTACGTAATGAGCTTGGGCTGGCGGTATAGCCCGTTAGTCTTAGGGTTAATTAGAAATAAGGGCCGTTTGCTAAGGGGTCAAGTAAACCTCTCTATATAAGGAGAGGGGCGTATCAATCTAATCAATCAAGAATTAAGAAGGAAATCCCTTCCCTCTTGCCACCAAACCCTAGCAGCACCATAACACTTGGTATCAGCTTTCTGGGTTCGATCATGTCCAGCCCTCCACCGAGTTCTTCCCAGCCGCCACCGCCGCACTCCGACGTCCCCGCCGTTCTCTCCCCGGCGGAGATCACCGCAGCAATCCGCGATCTCACCAATGCTGTCCAGGAGATCCGCCTCTTCCTGGCCGGTCCCTACGGGCCGCCGGCTGCTGCCGTGGCAGCCGACACACCAGGCAGCCTCCGCCGCGATCGCCGGGCCGCTGCAGCCGACGCTGCTGCTGTCGTCGCCGCCACCCGACGCCGGGCTATTGCAGTCCCCGCTGCCGCTGTCCACCATCTCCGGGCCAGGCCCTACCTCGGCGCCGAGGGTCCCTCTTCTCTAGCAGCCGGCCGCCTTCTTCCCCACCGGGACGCTGCAGCAGCAACAGCAGTAGCTGCCGCCGCCACCAACGCCGCCGCTGCAGCTGCTGTCCTCACCGACGTTGTCCCTGCCGTTCGGTGAGTAGCAGCCACCGCCACCAACACCGCAGCAGCGGCTGCTGCCGCCACCGACGCCGTCCCTGCCTTTCGGCGGTGTGGGAGCGACCTTGGCCCCGGGCTCTACATCGACACCGCCCGGGATGCCTTTCCACCAGGTCTGTTTCCCTCCGTCGCCGTCACCGCTTCCGGCTTGGATCGCTATCCACCACGTGTCGGCGGCGGTGAGGCTGCAGGCTGCTGCGCGTGGCCTCCTAGTGCGTCGGCGTGTGCGGGAGATGCATGATCTGCAGCTGTAGCTCCTCCAAGTTGCGCTTCGTTGCGCAACGGACCTAGATCTCGTCCGCTGCGTCGGGGATCTTGGGCGTGCGGTTTCCCCCACGGGCGACGGACATGTTGTTTTCCCCGCGGGCAGCGACCTCAAAGTCTGCGCCATCGACAGTCATCCGGCGGGGAAAAGGCATGGTGTCACCGACAGGAGCGCACCGCGTAGCACCACCGCATTCCGCCGCCGGCTGCCGCGCGGGCTCCTTTTGCCCCGCTGGTTTCCATGGGATCCAGGTGGCTGCACAGGTGCACGTCCGACGGGCGGATGGTGTCCACTTTATGTTCAGGGGTCAACAATAAAGCGTCCCAGTCCATTTCAGGTTGAGAGTAATAAAACAAGCCGAGATGTAAAAGGCTCGTTTTTAGGTGTTAGGTTTGTGTTGCGTCGAGTCATGGTTTGTTTAGGTTGCAGCTCGAGGATGAGCTGCATGTCCAGGTGGGGTGTAGTGTTAGAGTACGTAATGGGCTTGGGCTGGCGGTATAGCCCGTTAATCTTAGGATTAATTAGAGATAAGCGTCGTTTGCTTAGGGGTCAAGTAAACCTCTCTATATAATTAAGGAGATGAGACGTATCAATCTAATCAAGTAAGAATTAAGAAGGAAATCCCTTCCCTCTTGCCACCGGCCGTGGGCAAGGCCCCCGGCCGGCCCACTCGCGCCATCCCTCTAGCAGCACCATAATATTTGACAACATCAGAATTCAGAAGCATTCTTCAGTTCACATAAATTATCAAGAATGTATAATTAGCAAGATTCCACCAAAGATGAGCATATAAGGCAGAGAACATAATCTTGTACTTCCAAAATGTAACGGAACTCATAAAAAAAAGAATAATTTTCACCGTGTGAGTGAACTATCTGATAATCCAACAAAATTATATTAGTTCCATTATGTCTGCAATTGTAGACCCTGCAAAGAAACCAGTAAACTACATGTACAGTGCAACCTCTGCCGTGTTTTTATTCAGAGAGCTTCATGCCTTCCAAGCTTATACGTCCAACCTGGTACAGAGCAATCAATTAAGAACAGAATCTACCAAACACAACTTCTGAATAGGAATCAAAATTGAAAACCTGTACAGTAGTACAATGATCTGATACTCTTATGGCGGCGAAGAAAAAAGCTGAACTCTCCTGCCATTCATATATTGAAGGCGCAAAGAACAAAATCGCCCAGAAATCCTTTAGGCTTTTAGCTAGTGTGGTGATAGTATTGATACAGTGTAAGAGCATGTCTAACAGATCCTTTAAAAGGGCCAAAACCGTATAATAACCGCCGAAATACGGGTTTGAGCTCCACCCGGCTGTCTAGCAGGCCCCGTAAAAACGCCCCCCGCTTCGATTTTTGCTGGTTTCGATTACGGGGCGGGCCTTCGCCCCCTACTTGTGCGGGGAGGGAGCGGGAATAGAGGGCCAAACCAGTATCCTCCCCTCCACTGCGCGCGAACGGTTTCAGCGAAACCCAACCGCCGCCCGATCTCCTCCGCCCCGCCCTTCCCGGCAACGTCGCGGCCGGATCCCGCTGCCATGGATCCTCCGCAAGGGCCGCCTACCGCCGGCGGTGCACCTCCTTCGGCCGCGGTGGTTGATGTCCCCGTTGGAGGTCCGCCAAACGCCGGCGACGTGTCGGCCATGATCTCCACCACCATCCCATCGAAGAGGAAGAGGATTCCGAAGCAATTCTTCGAAGCCCCTTCGGCAACCGCAGCTCCGCCGGCCGCAGCCCCGCCGGCTGCCAAGAAAGGGGGCAGGATGAAGACGAAGGCGGCCGGGCCGAGGGGTGCCCCGCAGACCAAGGTGAAGACAAAGCAGGTCAGCCGCGTCGGCCTCGCGCCTCCACCGTCTTCCAAGGCCACGGCCCCTCCTCCCTCCGTTCCGTCCGATGCGACGCCCGCGCCGCCGCCACCCACTATGTAAGTTTTCCTTGTTTGTTGCTATCCATATTATGTGTTGATGATGTGCAAACATCACATAATATTGTTGTTGTGCAGCCCGAGTACGCTCAAGCCCGGTACAAGGACATGGCTGGCTCCAAGAACAAGGAATTTCAATTTCAACATTGCTTTTCCATTCTTCAACATCTTCCTAAGTGGAAGTTGAGGGACAGCGAACCAACGTGCAAGAAGGAGGCACTGCTCACCATGGATGATGAAGCGGAGGGCATGAGTGCGAGAAACGCCAGCAAGCCCAAGGGCAATAAGAAAGCCAAGGAGAGGGTGAAGGTGGAAGGCGAAGCAGCTAGCTTCCGGGAGAAGTTGGATCAACTCATGAACTCCAAGGAGGCATTGACGATGAAGACATTGGAGACCAAGCTCCTCATCACCGAGAAGAAGAAGGAGGTGAAGCTTGCCAAGGTGGAAGCAAGGCGGGAAGATGCCAAGCGGAAGGCCGAGCTGGACTTGAGGATGCTCGCACTCAAAGAAGCCAAGGCCATGAAGGAGCTCTTTTCAATGGTAAAGATGAGCCCGATGGACCCCCACGCCCGAGGAGCGGCGCAGAAATCGACGATCTTCTGAAAAATTGGAAGGAGTGCCCAGCGCCGGGAAAGAAGCGACCGAAGCCAGAGCCGCTGCTCGGTGTATGGAAAGCGAGGTTTGTTTTCCACGACTTGGAGTACTGGAAGGTCCTCCACACGCCCCACAGCCTCGATGTCATGCACATTACGAAGAACGTTACCGAGAGTCTGCTTGGCACTCTTTGCAACTTAGAAAAGTCCAAGGATGGACCGAAAGCAAGATACGATCTGAAACACTTTGGCATCAAGAAAGATCTTCAAGCCCCCGATACTGATGATAACAACGACGGCGATGATGATGATGATCAGACGTAAGGGACTCAACGTCTCCGCAAAAGGGCTAAGAAGAACGCGGTGCTGCTTCCCGCTGCCTGCTTCACAACGAGTCCGGAGGAGCTCGAGCAGTTTTTCAGGTGCCTCCTAGGAGTGAAACTTCCCCACGGTTACTCGGGGAATGTAAGCAGATATCTGGACGTAGCGAAGAAGAGGTTCACCGGGATGAAGTACCACGATTGCCACATGCTCATGACGCAGATACTTCCCGCTGCGATCTGGGGGATAATGGACGAGCACGTCTGTGATATGCTGTTTGGCCTTTGCAACTTTTTTGACGTTATCACCAGGAAGTCGATCGGCGTGAGGCAGCTCAAGATGCTACAAGATGAGATCGTGGTGATACTATGTGAGCTCGAGATTTACTTCCCGCCCCCATTCTGTGATTAATGCGTCCATCTCCTTCTCCATGTCGTTGATGACATCAGGCAGCTCGGCCCGACGTTCCTCCACAATATGATGCCTTTCGAAAGACAGAACAGTGTCATGAAAGGATACGTTCGCAATAGGGCCCGTCCAGACGCAAGCATGGCCAAGGGGTTTCTCCTTCTGCCAGAATTATCTAAGCACCGAGGACGACGAGGATCATGTTGGTCTACCCCCCAGGATGCACCTCGGCAGGCTCGCTGTAGTCGGTCACCGCGAGGGCTACCGCTCAGTCCATGTCGGCCTTGTCAATCGACACGACGACTTTGAAAGGGCTCACCGGGTCGCGCTACAACACTTAAAACTGATCGAACCTTTGGTGCAAGAGCACAAAAGCATGATCGAGCAGAATTACATCGATATGGGCCGGCCGAGGAAGATGGGAGACGTAACCAAATAGCACAACTCCAGCTTCACGCGTTGGTTCAAGCAAACTCAAATGCTTGAAGGATAGAGAAAAAGGCCTTCTACCGAAGATGAAAAACTCATATACACCTTATCACAGGGCCCCGGGCATAACGTAAGGACCTATCAGGGGTACGATATCAACGGTTACAGATTCTACACCGAGGAAAAGGACAGAAATAGTGAAAACCAAAACTCAGGAGTAACTATGCTGTCATACGCCGATGACGAGACTAATGTCAAGGAAAGAATTTTTGGAAGGATCGAGGAGATATGGGAGCTCAATTACTGTGGAGAGATGGTGCCAATGTTTCGTGTGAGATGGGCCAAGAAGGTCGAAAAAGAAGGCCGATATTTCACCACCATGGTTATACCCGATGCAAAATCGAAGAACGCATCCGCGAAAAATGAGCCATGGGTACTCGGTAGCCAAGTTGAACAATGCTTCTTCATCACCGATCCGTCGAGGCCTAGCCGTGTTGTCGTGAGGAGGGACAAGAGGAGCATCATAGGAATGCAAGGAGACGCCAACGAGGAAGACTTGGACAAGAACGGTGACCCGAAGATCGAGGAGGAATTCGACAAGCACTTCGACATGCCTACTACTAGTAAAGTAAGAAGGAAGACCCCCCTACCCTCTAAAGGTTATCCGTTCACGCGAAGAAATCTCAAGGTGGCCGGAATAAAGTATTCAACCGCCAACAACTGAAAGGGCAAGAAGATTGCGAAGAGACGCTAGAGCTCGGAGCCGGGACGAAGAAGATCTTTTTTGGTCTATCACATGTGTGTGAGTGTGTGTGTTAGACAAGTACATGCATGTGTGTGAGAGAAAAAAAGAACATTTTTATATGAGACAAGTAATTTATAATTGACAATCTCTACTAACTATTAAATGTTGTATTAAATGGAAGAAAAACATTTTTTAAAAATGTTTGGGCAGCCAGGGTTCGAACCTGGGCTACCAAAGACTAACACTGGGCGCAACCACTAGGCTAATGCTGTGTTTCTGATAGAACACAGCATCAACTCTATTTGTGTATTAAGTCCACAAATTCTGTGGCGCATGAGCTCAGTCGTGCGCCATAGAATTTCTTAATTCTGTGGCGCACTAGGACTTAGGCTTAGAACGGTTCGACCCTCCCCTTCTCTTCCATTCTTTCCCGGCCGCTCCAGTTAGCACTCGAACCCTAGCATCGCGCCGATGATCGACCCTCTCGCAACCACCGCCACCGCCACCGCCTAGCGCCTCTGCCTACCGAGGAGGAGGAAGAGGAGAACGTCCCACCACCGAGGATGAAGAAGAGGAGAACGCCCCGCCGCCACCGTCTCCGAGGAGGAGGAGAACGCCACCGCCACATCAACTGCTCGAGCCGACGAGGAGGAGGACCACCACCGCCACCCGTGGAGGAGCCCGCCGTCCGCACCCGCGCTCGCCGTGTTCGCTGGTAAGGCCCCTCCCGAACCTCCACTTTCTTCCCCTGTTCTTCCCCTTTCTTCCCCTGATGCTCCACCTAGCTAGGTTATTTTTGCTCGCCTGTTCTAGATTCAAACACGAATAACCCGTGGATGATTCCGAGTGTTTTACATACATTGTTATAGATTCAAACTGTTCGCCTGTGGATGATTCCGAGTGGTTAATTTTGCTCGCCTGTGGATGATTCAAACTGGGGATTCTTGTCAATACATACATTGTTATAAATTTAGAAGAAATTGTCTGATTATGCTTGTTGCATTTGAACCATGATGTGTATTTTTCTCTATATACATTGATTATGCTTGTTGCATTTGAATCATTGATATAATAAAAATGGTGTATGATCCATTTGATCATCATCAGTGCCATGTTTGGATAATCTTAAGTAGTGTGAGATTTTTTCTGTCAATATCTTTGCCTAGTTGACATGTTCTTGACTGTAATTTAGTCCAATGCAATGCCACTGCCTAGTTAATTTAGTCCAATGCAATGTTACTGCCTAGTTGACATGGTACTGCCTAGTGTTCAATAGAAAATAGAGCACAATTTAGAAAATGTTGCTAAGTTGGCAGTAGCAAATGAACTAGTGTAAAGTAGAGATAAAAGCTACTGCCTACTATTTTAATGAACAAGCTACTGCCTACTCAGGTAATTAAAATGCAATACCCATGAAGTAGAATTTTTTTAGTTCATAAAAATTGGTTGCCGATGGTTCATATATAAAAATTGCTAGCAGATCGTTGAATTGGCAGATGCTTGATTGCAGTATGCTTGTCCATTTAGCTCTATTCATTTAGTTGATTTAGTTTGATATATAAAAATGAAAATGAAAAGCTATTGTCTAGCAAAAATGCCTCTGCCTAGCAAGAACCATCAAATTTTGGAGAATATTTTGGAGAATGACAGATTTTGTCTAGCTATTTTGGAGAAGCTATATATGACAGATTTTGGAGAATATTCCTGAACCAAAAATGCATCCGCCTAGCAAGAACCATCAGTACATTGTCTAGCTATTTTATATATTTAAAAACAAGCTACAACTGACAGATTTTGAAGAATATTCCTGAACCAAAAATGGACAGTCTCTCCTGATACATTTTGGAGAATATTCCCAATGGCTTGTCTCTGTCCCATTTTGGAGAATATTCCCTCTTGTGGATTGACATCACAATTCAAAAAAAAAAACTGATGGCATTGTCCTATGTAATACAACTGTCCAGCTTGTGTTCTCATACCTGTGCCCTCCATCCTATATAAATGCCTAGTTTAGTGAACCAGAAAATCACACCAAACATGGACAACCTCTCCTGGAGTGCAAAGAGGAGGAGCACTGGCTCCAGTGGTGCCTCTGGCTCTAGGGATGCCTCTCTTTCCAAGACTTTTTCTATGGGTAGGGCAAACAAGGAGTTGCTAGTGTATCATAGGAGAAGTGTGCAAGAGAGGGAAGAAGCTGCTGCCAGGCATAGGGAGAGGGAAGAAGTAGCAGCTGGCTTGAACCAGCTAGGTGTGTTCTCATACACACAGGTTCTCCCAGTTCCAAAATACAGACCTAAGCCTATTCCAAAAATGAAAAAGTATAAGCATCAGTTGAGGGAAGGATGACCCACAGAGGTGTTGCCCTACTATGTAGAACCAAATCTTGAAGAAAAGGTTAAAGCTGGAGTTATCTTGTACCCGACTAGACACGAGGCGGTTGCCAAGTGGAGGAAGCACCAGTCGAACAAGAGCAAGATGAAGATGAAGACCTTACTTGTGCGGTCGCTCTTGCTCACCATCGTCGCGGCGATACTCTATTTCATCCTAGTGTAGGCGGCGGCCGGTGTCACTTCATTTCTATCTAGAGACGATGAACTTAATTAATTTGCATGGATTATGAGTTGTATGGAGCTATATGTATAACTCGATCGGGCTCTAAGTAATGTGTTGATGATGTATAATGTTGCTATGTTATATGTGTCCATATTATATCTGTCTATATTATATTTGTATATAACATGTATACTGTGTATAAAACCTCTATAAAACCTATAAAATACACCACGCAGCACAAAATCGAGTATACATGTACATTGTTTTGTGGCGAATCAAAATATAATTCATTGGCGCACCTATTTCTGTGGTGCAGCTGGACCATATGCGCCACAGAACCTCCTATTTCTGTGGCGCACCATCTCCAGTGCGCCACAAAAACCTTAATTCTGTGGCGCATGGACCGGTGCGCCACAGAAACCTTATTTTTGTGGCAAAGTTTCTGTGGCGCACCACCCATGCGCCACAGAATCATTTTTTGGTGCGACACTGATGAGGCTTTTCCTACTAGTGGGGGCTCCGTGCTGGCGCTAGCTTCAGAGGCTAGAGTCTTCCGGGTTCGGCGAACCGGAGGATCACCAACCTCAGCGGCCAGAGGGGTCACGTGCTCCAGCACCTGGCCATCTCGATAAGCAGAAGCTGGCATGACAAGACAAAAAACATAAGATAAAATAAAGTGGTTCGGGTACCTCAAGCATGATGCAATCATCATCATCGCTGTCAGGCGCATTCGTCCGGGATGGATTGTTACCGGGACGGCGGGACTGCGTCGGGCCCATCTTGTGCTTCCCCTGTACGTAAGGGTCCGCGTCCACGTCGTCGTCGTAAATGCGCTTGGGAGTGTAGGACGCCGGCTCCTCGGAGGCTATGAGAGCGAAGTTCTGCGGCGTCAGAAAATAGCAAGTTAAAACAACATTTTACACGCATACTGGAAGTTGTTTTCCGGAAATCCCGAGATCTTACTCGGGGTGCAGGAGGGTTTGAGCGGCTGAAAGGCCGCATGCCCAACTCCAGTTATCCGGCATCTCAGTTCGGCAAATCTTCCTGGCCTTAAGAACCACATCAGTTTTGCTCAGCTGGTGGGTGGTGATCCTTGTCGGCTCCTTCAAGCCGTGCATCTGGCTGATCTTATGCGCGCGACGCTGTAGAGGCAAGATCCAGCGCGAGATGGGTAACCAGATAATATCATTGGAGCAGATGTTGGTCTTGGCGTTGAGCCTCGTGATGTACCAGGCGATCCGCTTGGACTCCTCGCGGTCCTTGGAATTATACAGCCAGTTATTTCTGGAAGGAGGGCCGGGATCGTATCCCTGCAGATTGATAAAATCAATCGGGCCGGAGTTCCGGACATAGAAGAAGCTTTCTTGCCAAGCCCGGCAAGATTCCAAGCCAGCAAACTTATAGAAAGTGCTCCCCTGGCGGGGCGCAAGGATGCACGCCCCACATTGCACAAGTGGTTTGGGGGGCGGAAGCTTCTTGTCCTGGAGCGAATTCTTCCGGAGGTTGAAGAAGTAGGCGAAGTTATCAACGGTAGGGGAGAGACCGGCAAATCCCTCCATAAAAGAAGCAAAGGAGGAAAGGTAGAATATGGCGTTGCCAGGAAGATGGTGGGGCTGGAGTTCATAGAAGTTCAGAAAGTGCCGGAAAAAGTCCGACACTGGGAGGCCTAGGCCACGCTCAAAGTGAGCGGCAAAAACTACAATTTCACCTGGCTGGGGCGCAGGTTCTAGTTCATCGCCGGGGATCCGGCAGAAGACTTCTTCCAGAATCCTCTGGGACCGGTACAGCCAATCTATTTCCGCTTGGCTTACATACGAGCCCTTCCAGGCTCCACGGGTGGAGGTAGAAAGATCTACACCGGCAGGATTAGCACCGACGCCTTGGCCCGAGCTGCTAGCATTTTCCCCTTGATCGCCGGTAGCTTGATCCGAGCTACCGGCCTCTTCTTCCATCTGGGCGAGATCTGCCTCGAGACCATCGTCACCTTGATTTACCGGCAGCTCATCGCCCAAAGAGATCTCCGGGCTTTCGCTATGCCGGGTGCTACCGGAAAGTTCCGGCATGGAATCTTCAGATGCCATTCTTTCCTAAGTGTTGAAACTAGCTACTCACAAACAGTTTTCCCCATATCTACCTGCCCGAGAGGATCTACGTATAAGAGAAACATAGAAATAAAGAGAGGATAAATACAACTACCGTATCGCTGAAGAACATCAAGAACGCGCAAAGGAAACAAGAACCAGAGAGGGCGTCGCTAAACTTAAACGGGCGGCGCAGGGTCTCTGAAGCTTGAACTCGAGAGGTCGCCGGAGAAAAGAACGGCAGTGGTGTTGTGCGGTGGCGCGGGACCCTGAGGGGAGGCGCACCACATGCAGAGGATAATGAAGAGGGGAGAAGTGTTGCAGATGAAGGAGAGTGGAGCAGATCTTGAAGCGGCTCACCGGGGAAGGCCTGAGACGGCGACTAACGGCGACGCAGAGGCTCTGAGCGCAAGAGCTTTGGAAAGGGAGAAAATGGCGAAGAATTGAAGAAGCGATATGGGAGACGAGGAACCGTCGCCCCTTTTATATAGAAAATGAATTAATGGGCGACAATTCAGTTGGCCCGTGTCGCTTTAGTTGATGGGCCGCTGATACGTCTCCGACGTATCGATAATTTCTTATGTTCCATGCCACATTATTGATGATATCTACATGTTTTATGCATACTTTATGTCATATTTATGCATTTTCCGGCACTAACCTATTAACGAGATGCCGAAGAGCCGATTCCTGTTTTCTGCTGTTTTTGGTTTCAGAAATCCTAGTAAGGAAATATTCTCGGAATTGGACGAAATCAACGCCCAGGGGCCTATTTTGCCACGAAGCTTCTAGAAGACCGAAGAGAAGACGAAGTGGGGCCACAGGGCGCCGCCACACTAGGGCGGCGCGGCCCAGGGGGGCGCCGCGCGGCCCTGGCTTGTGGGGCCCCCGTGACGCCTCCTGGCCTGCCCTTCCGCCTACATATAGTCTTCGTCGCAAAACCCCCAGTACCGAGAGCCACGATACGGAAAACCTTCCAGAGACGCCGCCGCCGCCAATCCCATCTCGGGGGATTCAGGAGATCGCCTCCGGCACCCTGCCGGAGAGGGGAATCATCTCCCGGAGGACTCTTCACCGCCATGGTCGCCTCCGGAGTGATGAGGGAGTAGTTCACCCCTGGACTATGGGTCCATAGCAGTAGCTAGATGGTCGTCTTCTCCTTATGTGCTTCATTGTCGGATCTTGTGAGCTGCCTAACATGATCAAGATCATCTATCTGTAATGCTATATGTTGTGTTTGTTGGGATCCGATGGATAGAGAATATTATGTTATGTTGATCATCAATCTATTACCTATGTGTTGTTTATGATCTTGCATGCTCTCCGTTATTAGTAGAGGCTCGGCCAAGTTTTTACTCTTAACTCCAAGAGGGAGTATTTATGCTCGATAGTGGGTTCATGCCTCCATTAAATGCGGGACGAGTGACGAAAAGTTCTAAGGTTGTGGATGTGCTGTTGCCACTAGGGATAAAACATTGATGCTATGTCCGAGGATGTAGTTATTGATTACATTACGCACCATACTTAATGCAATTGTCTGTTGTTTGCAACTTAATACTGGAAGGGGTTCGGATGATAACCTAAGGTAGACTTTTTAGGCATAGATGCATGCTGGATAGCGGTCTATGTACTTTGTCGTAATGCCCAATTAAATCTCACTATACTCATCATATCATGTATATGCATGGTCATGCCCTCTCTATTTGTCAATTGCCCAACTGTAATTTGTTCACCCAACATGCTATTTATCTTATGGGAGAGACACCTCTAGTGAACTGTGGACCCCGGTCCATTCTTTTACATCGAATACAATCTACTGCAATACTTGTTCTACTGTTCTTCGCAAACAACCATCATCATCCACACTATACATCTAATCCTTTGTTACAGCAAGCCGGTGAGATTGACAACCTCACTGTTTCGTTGGGGCAAAGTACTTTGGTTGTGTTGTGCAGGTTCCACGTTGGCGCCGGAATCCCTGGTGTTGCTCCGCACTACATCCCGCCGCCATCAACCTTCGACGTGCTTCTTGGCTCCTACTGGTTCGATAACCTTGGTTTCTTACTGAGGGAAAACTTGCTGCTGTGCGCATCACACCTTCCTCTTGGGGTTCCCAACGGACATGTCATCTACGCGCATCAAGACTGTTTTTTGGCGCCGTTGCCGGGGACCTGAAGAAAAGCTACACCGCAGAGATCTCTAACTCCCACGTCAACTTTGCGCCAGCAACTGTTTTCTGGCGCCGTTGCCGGGGAGATCAAGACACGCTGCAAGGGGAGTCTCCACAATCCAATCTCTTTACTTTGTTTTTGTCTTGCTTTATTTTATTTACTTTCTTGTTTGCTGCATTATATCAAAACACAAAAAAATTAGTTGCTAGCTTTACTTTATTTACTCGTCTTGCACTCTATATCAAAAACACAAAAAAATTAGTTACTTGCATTTATTTTATCTAGTTTGCTTTATTTACTATTGCTAAAATGGGTACTCCTGAAAATACTAAGTTGTGTGACTTCACAACCACAAATAATAATGATTTCCTATGCACACCTATTACTCCACCTGCTACTACAGCAGAATTCTTTGAAATTAAACCTGCTTTACTGAATCTTGTTATGAGAGAGCAATTTTCTGGTGTTAGTTCCGATGATGCTGCTGCCCATCTTAATAATTTTGTTGAACTATGTGAAATGCAAAAGTATAAGGATGTAGATGGTGACATTATAAAATTAAAATTGTTTCCTTTCTCATTAAGAGGAAGAGCTAAAGATTGGTTGCTATCTCTGCCTAGAAATAGTATTTATTCTTGGACTAAATGCAAGGATGCTTTTATTGGTAGATATTATCCTCCCGCTAAAATTATATCTTTGAGAAGTAGCATAATGAATTTTAAGCAATTAGATAATGAACATGTTGCTCAAGCATGGGAGAGAATGAAATCTTTGGTAAAGAATTGCCCAACCCATGGACTGACTACTTGGATGATCATCCAAACCTTCTATGCAGGATTGAATTTTTCTTCGCGGAACCTATTGGATTCAGCTGCTGGAGGTACCTTTATGTCCATCACTCTTGGTGAAGCAACAAAGCTTTTGATAATATGATGATTAATTACTCTGAATGGCACACGGAAAGAGCTCCACAAGGTAAGAAGGTAAATTCTGTCGAAGAAACCTCTTCCTTGAGTGATAAGATTGATGCTATTATGTCTATGCTTGTGAATGATAGGACTAATGTTGATCCTAATAATGTTCCGTTAGCTTCATTGGTTGCTCAAGAAGAACATGTTGATGTAAACTTCATTAAAAATAATAATTTCAACAACAATGCTTATCGGAACAATTCTAGTAATAACTATAGGCCATATCCTTATAATAATGGTAACGGTTATGGTAATTCTTATGGGAATTCTTACAGCAATAATAGGAACACACCCCCTGGACTTGAAGCTATGCTTAAAGAATTTATTAGTACACAAACTGCTTTTAACAAATCTGTTGAAGAAAAGCTTGGAAAATTGATATACTTGCTTCTAAATTCGATAGTCTTGCTGCTGATATTGATCTTTTGAAATCGAAAGTTATGCCTAATGAAAATCATAATAATAAAATTGTTACTACAGCAAATGCCATCCAAGTTAGAATTAATGAGAATATAAGATTGATGGCCGAATTGCGTGCTAGGTGGGAGAAAGAAGAAAATGCTAAAGAAGATAATATAGCTAAAGTTTGGACTATTACCACCACTAGCAATGCTAATGCTCCACATGTTGCTGCACCTCCTACTAATAATGGTAAAAGAATTGGTGTTGGCAATGTTTCCACTTCTAATGCAAAGCCTGCAAAACTGCCGGAAACTGCTAAAACTGCTGAAACTGTCTGTGATAAAACTGCTGAATTTTTTTCCAACATTGGGGATGATGATCCCATTGCTTTAGATTATAATGGTTTGGATTTTGATGATTGCCACATCTCTGAAGTTATAAAGTTCTTACAAAAACTTGCTAAGAGTCCTAATGCTAGTGCTATAAACTTGGCTTTCACAAAACATATTACAAATGCTCTCATAAAAGCTAGAGAAGAGAAACTAGAACGTGAAGCTTCTATTCCTAGGAATCTAGAGGATGGTTGGGAGCCCATCATTAAGATGAAGGTCAATGACTTTGATTGTAATGCTTTATGTGATCTTGGTGCAAGTATTTCTGTTATGCCTAAGAAAATTTATGATATGCTTGACTTGCCACCATTGAAGAATTGTTATTTGGATGTTAATCTTGTTGATAATGCTATAAAGAAACCTTTGGGGAGGATTGATAATGTTCGTATTATGGTTAACAATAACTTTGTCCCCGTTGATTTTGTTGTCTTGGATATTGAATGCAATGCATCTTGTCCCATCATATTGGGAAGACCTTTTCTTCGAACTGTTGGAGCTATCATTGATATGAAGGAAGGTAATATTAAATATCAATTTCCTCTCAAGAAAGGTATGGAACACTTCCCTAGAAAGAGAATGAAGTTACCTTTTGATTCTATTATTAGAACAAATTATGATGTTGATACTGCATCTCTTGATAACACTTGATATACACTTTCTGCGCCTAGCTGAAAGGCGTTAAAGAAAAGCGCTTATGGGAGACAACCCATGTTTTTATTACAGTACTTTTATTTTATATTTGAGTCTTGGAAGTTGTTACTACTGTATCAACCTCTCCTTATCTTTATTTTATTGCATTGTTGTGCCAAGTAAAGTCTTTGATACTAAAGCCAATACTAGATTTGGATTGCTGCGCAGAAACAGATTTCTTTGCTGTCACGAATCTGGGCCTAATTCTCTGTAAGTAACTCAGAAAATTATGCCAATTTACGTGAGTGATCCTCAGATATGTACGCAACTTTCATTCAATTTGAGCATTTTCATCTGAGCAAGTCTGGTGTCTCAATAAAATTCGTCTTTACGAACTGTTCTGTTTTGACAGATTCTGCCTTTTATTTCGCATTGCCTGTTTTGCTATGCTTGATGGATTTTTCTATTCCATTGACTTTCAGTAGCTTTGTGCAATGTCCAGAAGTGTTAAGAATGATTATGTCACCTCTGAACATGTAAATTTTAATTGTGCACTAACCCTCTAATGAGTTGTTTTGAGTTTGGTGTGGAGGAAGTTTTCAAGGATCAAGAGAGGAGGATGATACAATATGATCAAGGAGAGTGAAAGCTCTAAGCTTGGGGATGTCCCGGCGGTTCACCCCTGCATATTTTAAGAAGACTCAAGCGTCTAAGCTTGGGGATGCCCAAGGCATCCCCTTCTTCATCGACAATATTATCAGGTTCCTCCCCTGAAACTATATTTTTATTCCATCACATCTTATGTGCTTTGCTTGGAGCGTCGGTTTGTTTTTGTTTTTGTTTTGTTTGAATAAAATGGATTCTAGCATTCATTGTGTGGGAGAGAGACACGCTCCACTGTTGCATATGGACAAATATGTCCTTAGTCTTTACTCATAGTATTCATGGCGAAGGTTGAATCTTCTTCGTTAAATTGTTATATGGTTGGAATCGGGAAATGCTACATGTAGTAATTCTAAAATGTCTTGAATAATTTGATACTTGGCAATTGTTGTACTCATGTTTAAGCTCTTGCATCATATACTTTGCACCTATTAATGAAGAAATACATAGAGGTTGCTAAAATTTGGTTTGCATAATTGGTCTCTCTAAAGTCTAGATAATTTCTAGTGTTGAGTTTGAACAACGAGGAAGACGGTGTAGAGTCTTATAATGTTTACAATATGTCTTTTATGTGAGTTTTGCTGCACCGGTTCATCCTTGTGTTTGTTTCAAATAACCTTGCTAGCCTAAACCTTGTATCGAGAGGGAATACTTCTCATGCATCCAAAATCCTTGAGCCAACCACTATGCCATTTGTGTCCACCATACCTACCTACTACATGGTATTTCTCCGCCATTCCAAAGTAAATTTCTTGAGTGCTACCTTTAAAATTTCCATTCTTTACCTTTGCAATATATAGCTCATGGGACAAATAGCTTAAAAACTATTGTGGTATTGAATATGTACTTATGCACTTTATCTCTTATTAAGTTGTTTGTTGTGCGATAACCATGTTCCTGGGGACGCCATCAACTACTCTTTGTTGAATATCATGTGAGTTGCTATGCATGTCCGTCTTGTCTGAAGTAAGGGAGATTTACCACTCATTTAATGGTTAGAGCATGCATAATGTTAGAGAAGAACATTGGGCCGCTAACTAAAGCCATGATCCATGGTGGAAGTTTCAGTTTTGGACATATATCCTCAATCTCATATGAGAACATTAATTGTTGCTACATTCTTATGCATTAAAGAGGAGTCCATTATCTGTTGTCTATGTTGTCCCGGTATGGATGTCTAAGTTGAGAATAATCAAAAGCGAGAAATCCCATGCGAGCTTTCTCCTTAGACCTTTGTACAAGCGGCATAGAGGTACCCCTTTGTGACACTTGGTTAAAACATGTGTATTGCGATGACAATCCCGGTAATCCAAGCTAATTAGGACAAGGTGCGGGCACTATTAGTATACTATGCATGAGGCTTGCAACTTGTAAGATATAATTTACATAACACATATGCTTTATTACTACCGTTGACAAAATTGTTTCTTGTTTTCAAAACCAAAGCTCTAGCACAAATATAGCAATCAATGCTTCCCTCTACGAAGGGCCTTTCTTTTACTTTTATGTTGAGTCAGTTCACCTATCTCTCTCCACCTCAAGAAGCAAACACTTGTGTGAACTGTGCATTGATTCCTACATACTTGCATATTGCACTTGTTATATTACTTTACATTGACAATATCCATGAGATATACATGTTATAAGTTGAAAGCAACCGCTGAAACTTAATCTTCCTTTGTGTTGCTTCAATACCTTTACTTTGATTTATTGCTTTATGAGTTAACTCTTATGCAAGACTTATTGATGCTTGTCTTGAAAGTATTATTCATGAAAAGTCTTTGCTTTATGATTCATTTGTTTACTCATGTCATTACCATTGTTTTGATCGCTGCATTCATTACATATGCTTACAATAGTATGATCAAGGTTATGATGGCATGTCACTCCAGAAATTATCTTTGTTATCGTTTACCTGCTCGGGACGAGCAGGAACTAAGCTTGGGATGCTGATACATCTCCGACGTATCGATAATTTCTTATGTTCCATGCCACATTATTGATGATATCTACATGTTTTATGCATACTTTATGTCATATTTATGCATTTTCCGGCACTAACCTATTAACGAGATGCCGAAGAGCCAGTTGCTATTTTCTGCTGTTTTTGGTTTCAGAAATCCTAGTAAGGAAATATTCTCGGAATTGGATGAAATCAACGCCCAGAGGCCTATTTTGCCACGAAGCTTCCAGAAGACCGAAGAGAAGACGAAGTGGGGCCACGGGGCGCCGCCACACTAGGGCGGCGCGGCCCAGGGGGCCCGCGCGGCCCCGGCGTGTGGGGCCCCCGTGACGCCTCCCGACCTGCCCTTCCGCCTACATATAGTCTTCGTCGCGAAACCCCCGCATCCGAGAGCCACGATACGGAAAACCTTCCGGAGACGCCGCCGCCGCCAATCCCATCTCGGGGATTCGGGAGATCGCCTCCGGCACCCCGCCGGAGAGGGGAATCATCTCCCGGAGGACTCTTCACCGCCATGGTCGCCTCCGGAGTGATGAGTGAGTAGTTCACCCCTGGACTATGGGTCCATAGCAGTAGCTAGATGGTCGTCTTCTCCTTATGTGCTTCATTGTCGGATCTTGTGAGCTGCCTAACATGATCAAGATCATCTATCTGTAATGCTATATGTTGTGTTTGTTGGGATCCGATGGATAGAGAATATTATGTTATGTTGATTATCAATCTATTACCTATGTGTTGTTTATGATCTTGCATGCTAGTAGAGGCTCTGGCCAAGTTTTTACTCTTAACTCCAAGAGGGAGTATTTATGCTCGATAGTGGGTTCATGCCTCCATTAAATGCGGGACGGTGACGGAAAGTTCTAAGGTTGTGGATGTGCTGTTGCCACTAGGGATAAAACATTGATGCTATGTCCGAGGATGTAGTTATTGATTACATTACGCACCATACTTAATGCAATTGTCTCGTTGTTTGCAACTTAATACTGGAAGGGGTTCGGATGATAACCTAAGGTGGACTTTTAGGCATAGATGCATGCTCGGATAGCGGTCTATGTACTTTGTCGTAATGCCCAATTAAATCTCACTATACTCATCATATCATGTATGTGCATGGTCATGCCCTCTCTATTTGTCAATTGCCCAACCGTAATTTGTTCACCCAACATGCTATTTATCTTATGGGAGAGACACCTCTAGTGAACTGTGGACCCCGGTCCATTCTTTTACATCGAATACAATCTACCGCAATACTTGTTCTACTGTTCTTCGCAAACAACCATCATCATCCACGCTATACATCTAATCCTTTGTTACAGCAAGCCGGTGAGATTGACAACCTCACTGTTTCGTTGGGGCAAAGTACTTTGGTTGTGTTGTGCATGTTCCACGTTGGCGCCGGAATCCCTGGTGTTGCGCCGCACTACATCCCGCCGCCATCAACCTTCGACGTACTTCTTGGCTCCTACTGGTTCGATAACCTTGGTTTCTTACTGAGGGAAAACTTGTTGCTGTGCGCATCACACCTTCCTCTTGGGGTTCCCAACGGACGTGTCATCTACGCGCATCAAGACTATTTTCTGGCGCCGTTGCCGGGGACCTGAAGAAAAGCTACACCACAGAGATCTCTAACCAACTTTGCGCCAGCAGCCGCCACGCGGCACCAGGATCGCGCGCCTCTCGGAGCCGGCCACACGGAGGACCACGCGGATCCGGTGCGGCGTATTGATGAGCGCATGAGTTGATGGATTGGACCGCTGACACTGACATGGCAGGTTCACGGTGCGCATGTCACTGACATGTACGATTTCCGAGTTATTCCCGACCTCCCCGAGGAGGTCTTAATGACAAAGATGTAGGGATTCGTTGCATAGAAAACAAAAAATTTCCTACCGCGAGAACGCAATCCAAGCCAAGATGCAATCTAGAAGACGGGAGCAACGAGGGGATGATCAAGACTCACCCTTGAAGATTTCCAAAGCCTATAAGAGTAGGCTCTTATTGCTGCCGTAGACGATCACTTGCCGCTTGCAAAAGCGCGTAGAAGATCTTGATCACGGTGCCACGATCGGGCAGCACCTCCGTACTCGGTCACACGTTCGGTGTTGATGAAGACGACGTCCATCTCCCCGTTCCAGCGGGCAGCGGAAGTAGTAGATCCTCCTCGAAATCCCGACAGCACGACGGCGTGGTGGTGGTGGTGGTGGAGATCTCCGACGAGCTTCGCCTAAGCTATGTGGGAGAGAGAGGTAGGAGGGAACCGCTAGGGTTTGGGAGAGGGGGCGCCGGCTAGGGCAGCCTTGAGGGTGCGGCCATGGTGGTCTTGGTGTGGCCGGACAGCCCCTCCTCTCCCCTCTTTATATAGGTGCGATAACCATGTTCCCGGGGACGCCATCAACTACTCTTTGTTGAATATCATGTGAGTTGCTATGCATGTCCGTCTTGTCCGAAGTAAGGGAGATTTACCACTCATTTAATGGTTAGAGCATGCATAATGTTAGAGAAGAACATTGGGCCGCTAACTAAAGCCATGATCCATGGTGGAAGTTTCAGTTTTGGACATATATCCTCAATCTCATATGAGAACATTAATTGTTGCTACATGCTTATGCATTAAAGAGGAGTCCATTATCCGTTGTCTATGTTGTCCCGGTATGGATGTCTAAGTTGAGAATAATCAAAAGCGAGAAATCCCATGCGAGCTTTCTCCTTAGACCTTTGTACAGGCGGCATAGAGGTACCCCTTTGTGACACTTGGTTAAAACATGTGTATTGCGATGACAATCCCGGTAATCCAAGCTAATTAGGACAAGGTGCGGGCACTATTAGTATACTATGCATGAGGCTTGCACCATGGGGAGGAGTCCACTTGGGACTCCTCCTCCCTTTAGGCTGGCCGGCCAAGGTGGGTGGAGTCCCTCTGGGACTCCACCTTCCATGCCGATTTATTCCGGACTCTTCTAGAACCTTCTAGAACCTTCCTGGAAAAATACCGGATCATTTTCAAACCTAGAAAATGACTTTCTATATATGAATCTAATTCTCCGGATCATTCCGAACCTCCTCGTGATGTCCTGGATCCCATCCGAGACTCCGAACAAAACTTCAAACTCCATTCCATATTTCCATATCTACTTAAACGACATCAAACCTTAAGTGTGTCACCCTACGGTTCGTGAACTATGCAGACATGGTTGAGACTTCTCTCCGACCAATAACCAATAGCGGGATCTGGAGATCCATAATGGCTCCCACATATTCAACGATGACTTTAGTGATCGATTGAACCATACACATACGATACCGATTCCCTTTGTCACGCGATATTTTACTTGTCCGAGGTTTGATCATCGGTATCTCTATACCTCGTTCAACCTCGTCTCCTGACAAGTACTCTTTACTCGTACCGTGGTATGTGGTCTCTTCTGAACTTATTCATATGCTTGCAAGACATTAGACGACATTCCACCGAGAGGGCCCAGAGTATATCTATCCGTCATCGGGATGGACAAATCCCACTCGTTGATCCATATGCCTCAACTCATACTTTCCGGATACTTAATCCCACCTTTATAACCACCCATTTATGCAAGTGGCGTTTGATGTAATCAAAGTACCTTTCCGGTATAAGTGATTTACATGATCTCATGGTCATAAGGACTAGGTAACTATGTATCGAAAGCTTATAGCAAATAACTTAATGACGTGATCTTATGCTACGCTTAATTGGGTGTGTCCATTACATCATTAATATAATGACATAACCTTGTTATTAATAACATCCAATGTTCATGATCACGAAATCATGATCATCTATTAATCAACAAGCTAGTTATACAAGAGGCTTACTAGGGACTCCTTGTTTTTCACATAACACACATGTATCAATGTTTCGGTTAATACAGTTATAGCATGGTATGTAAACATTATCATAAACACAAAGATATATAATAACCATTTATTATTGCCTCTTGGGCATATCTCCAACAGTCTCCCACTTGCACTAGAGTCAATAATCTAGTTTACATTTGTAAAGATATAACACCTTGGCCTTCCGGTGCTTTATCATGTTTTGCTCACGGGAGAGGTTTTAGTCAACGGATCTGACACGCTCAGAAACGTATGTATTTTGTAATTCATTTGCGTCTCAACGCATCACTCATTTCCAAATGAGTCGGCATTAAATATGTTTGGTATTCTGGTGGAACCTTAATTCCGCGGTCTGAAATATGTCACTAATATTGTCACACACAATATAGCTTCAAAGTTCTGACTCTGTCGGAACTACACCAAGTTCTCAAAGAACCTCTTGATTTTAACATCCTTTGTCATTGTCAAAACAATGACATATCCTACCTTCTTTCGTAGAATCCATTACAATATTTAGAACTCTTCTAAATCTAGCATAGACAACTTCTAGCTCATTGTGCTACCTTTTAAACAACACTTAGTCTAATTTGAGATTTGAAATTTTATTTTCATATGTGACAAAACAAATATCGGTGCAACACCTTACAGCGATTTGTTTGTTTATTTCTCCATACAAAACTATATATATATATATATATCCTTGGTTCTTCTTAAGTACTCAAGAATTTTCTTACTGTTTTTCAATGATCATCACATGAATCATTCTGGTATATGCTCATAACATTTTTAAGAGCACATGACATCTGATTGTGTACATATTATTTGTGATCTATAATCACTCATGTGTTTTTACTCATTGAGTGTCAGATACACTCAAGTCTTGTTAAAACTTCACATGACAAGAACATTTTCTTAATGTTTCTATATTGAACTACTTCAATATCCATTCTATGTACTTTGACTTAAACTTATTATGTGTTTCAATCTATATTCATAGATCTTGACACTAAATTTGTTTCAGTCCATATCCTTTCATTGAAGTTAATTTCTCAATGAAACCTTTTTAATCAAGTATATAATTATATCATTTATAACCAACTATATGTCATCTACATAAAGTATTATAAATATGTCTCAGCGCTCCCACTTAATTTCTTGCAAATGCAAGCCTCTTCATCGTTTCTGATGAAATCAAAAACTCTTTGACTATTTCATCTGGTGAAGATTCCAACTCCGCGATACTCACTTCATCCAATTGAAGTTCGTATACCTATCTAGTATTCTACGGACTAGCAAAACTCTTGTTTGTATCTTGTATACACCTTTAATACACACTTCTGATAAGTAATGTATTTTGCCATCCTACTAGCATATCTCATAAAAGAAATATGTAGTAATTACTAGAATAATCCACATAGACTATAAGCATTGCTACGGAAGATCTAATCTTATCGTAGTCAACTCTTTGAACTTCTTATCGTAAACAACTTTTCAACAAGTCGAGCTTCTTCAAGGATATTTCATCCAAGTCCATCAATTTTATAGATCCATTTACTTTCAAAAAGTATTCATCTATCTTGGATTTCATGGCGTATAGCCATTTTAACGGAGTCAGGGCCCATCATAACTTCTTTTTTTGTAGTTGGTTTATCATTGTTCTAAATCAATCCTTTGTCCACAAATCATTTATTTGATCACAAAGTAAACCATACCTACAAGGTTCAATATGTACTTCGATCACCATAGCTAAAACACTTTGTAGTCATGGGAGCCATGATCGTCGTGGCCGCTTTCCGGAACCATTTCCGATACTGCGCTACTCTGATCATTATGCTCAGGTTCACAAACCTTATCAAGTTCTATTGTCCTCCCACTCAAATACTTCGCTAGAAAACAATTTCTTGGAAATAAGCAAGTAACATTAACAAACACTTTTGTCTTTTACTTCATAGTGGAAAGGATTCCCAATCAAATCTCTGGGATAACCAACAAAGACATTCATCCGATTTTGGTTGTAAACTTATTTACTTATGCTATGCATACCAAAATTTAAGAAAGGACTATTAGGGTTTATACCCATGCCATCACTCGTATGGTGTCATTTCAACGGATCATGATGATGCTCTATTCAGTGTAAAAGCGGTAGTCACTAAAGCATAATCCACAAAAATATAATGGCGTCATAATATTTTATCTTATCATTAATCCAACAAGGTTTGGATACATCTCTCGGGATTCTACATCATCATTATGATACTCCAAGAAACGTGAGTTGTAGAACAATTTCATAACTCTTTTAGATGTTCGCTAAAACTCGTAATTCAAATATTTCCACCATGATCCAATCATAGATATTTGACTTTTCTATTACGATGATTTCTACTTCATGTTGAAATTTATTTGAATCCATTCAAATGTTTCAAACTTCTTCCTTATCGAATATATCTACATATATATACTCAATTCATTGTTGGAAGTTTTCATGAAGTAGAAGAATCTCCCGCACACAACTATGCCCAGTGAACCACATACATCATCATATATGTTTCCACTAAGTTAGTTGCCCATTCAACTCTTGGCCTATGAACGGTATTCCAGTCATTCTATTTAGAAAAGATTTGCAAGCGCCAAACGATTCAAAAATCAAATGACTCCAAAAATCCATTTGCATGGAGTTTCTTCATGTGTTCCTTTCTAACATGACCTAAATAGCGGTTCCACAAATAAGTGGAATTCAAATCATTTTCCTTATGGCATTTTAGCGTCAGTATTATGTGTGTGTGTTTCACCATTAAGATTTACAATAACTTATCCATCGTACATGGAGTAATGTCATAATTTGAACAACTCATTGTTTTCATTTGACCAGAGCAAAATAACAATTATTAAGTTCTTTATTATAAGTTCTATTGGCTAGATAGAATGCCAACGATGAACATAATAACACTTTATTTTTGTTTCAGACGTGCATTCCTATCATATTCCTTGTCAGTCACTTAGGCCATTGTATTCTTGTATTGTGTTGTTTTTGTATGACACTTCATACCAACCAATATGGTACAAATACCCAAGAATTTCATTGTGTGACCAAACGAGGAATACATCCATAACATGTATATCATTTATATACACCTGAGCTAGACTTTCTAGTCTTTTCTTTCTTTCTGCCAATACTCTTTTTGTAGTTTCTCTTTTAGCTTTCCTCATCATTCAGAAAAACACTTCAACATCAATAACTTCTAGGTTTGTTGGTCAAATACCAATAACCTTGAGGTTCTTATTTTGAAGTTGATCATCATATGACAAGTGTTCCGGATTTCACTATTAGTAACTTTGTAATATGATGAACAATTTCACTCATAATTTTATCCATCATATCATGACGACTTTTCCGAGACCATGTCTGTACATGCTAGGCTCGTAAAGTTTAACCTCAGTATTCGCATGTGCAAATCTGACTTGCACCCGTTGCATACACTCGTAGAATCTATAACACCTGATCATCATGAGATGCTTCGAAACGACGAGTCTTAGCAACGGTGCATACTAAGGACGATCACTTCATAGATATGCGAATGTCTTTAGTGTCCAACTTAGTTGGAGGATTGGAACGCCGGGCGTCTTCAACCTTTGTACATTCCCATAAAACTTATGAGTTTATGTAGTCTCACTAGATTATATTCTATCATCTTGCAATAAGGTCTTAGATATCACATATATCTTATACCTTGCTTATTTCTGAAAACTAAATTTTCAGCTCCTTACTTTTTCAAACAGATTTGAACTTCAAATTTCATGGAGACAAGATAACTTTAGGTACTAATTGAAACCACAACTCTTTGAATCAACAATGTGAGGTTTACTAAAAGTTTGCAATAGGACTTAATCAATTCTTGATTCTTTAACAATACGGTACCAATCCGTAAAGTTTCTTGTCAGACTTAACAGTATTTCTATCTCAATTACAAGACTAGCGCATGGTAGAAAAACGGATGCCAATACTACAAAATTAATTCAAAATACTACTCAGACTATGTTTATGATAATTAGTTCATGTTTTAATCTAATTACTAATGAACTCCCACTTAATACAACATCCCTCATAGTTGTTAAGTGGTACACGATCCAAATCCACTACACCAAAACCGATCATCACGTGAGATGATGTAGCTTTAATGGTGAACATCAACATGTTGATCATATCATCCATATGACTCGTGTTCAACCTTTCGGTTTCCGTGTTGTCCCGATGCCATGTATGTACATGCTAGGCTCGTCAAGCAAACCCAAGTATTCCGCGTGTGCAACATGGCTTACACCCGTTGTATGTGAACGTTGAGTCTATCACATCCGATTATCACGAGATGCTTCGAAACGACGAACTATATCAACGGTGCATACGAGGGGAGAACACTTTATTATCTTGATATTAATGTGAGGGATCATCTTATAATGCTACCATCACGTTCTAAGCAAAATAAGATGCATAAAGGATTAACATCACATGCAATTCATATGTGATATGATATGGCCCTTTAGTCTTTGCGCCTTCGATCTTCATCTCCAAAGCACGGACATGATCTCCATCATCAACGGGCATGATCCCCATCATCGTCGGCGTAGCGTCAAGGTCCATGGCGCCGTCTTCATGGTTGTTCACCTCATGTAGCAACTATTACAACTACTTTGAAATACTACTCAACATGAAATTTAAAGACAACCATAAGGCTCTCGCCGGTTGCCACAATACAATAATGATCATCTGATACATATTCATCATCATATAATGGCCATATCACATCACCAAACCCTGCAAAAACAAGTTAGACGTCTCTAATTTGGTTTGCATATTTTACGTGGTTTAGGGTTTTCGAGTAAGATCTAATCTACCTACGAACATGAACCACAACGGTGATACTAATGTTGTCAATAGAAAGAGTAAATTGAATCTTCACTATGGTGGGAGAGACAGACACCCGCAAAGCCACTTATGCAATACAAGTTGCATGTCGAACGTGGAGCAAGTCTCATGAACGCGGTCATGTAAAGTTAGCCCGAGCCGCTTCATCCCACCATGCCACAAAGATGCAAAGTACTCGAACTAAAGACAACAAAGCATCAACGCCCACAAAACAATTGTGTTCTACTCGTGCAACCATCTATGCATAGACACGGCTCTGATACCACTGTAGGGATTCGTTGCATAGAAAACAAAAAATTTCCTACCGCGAGAACGCAATCCAAGCCAAGATGCAATCTAGAAGACGGGAGCAACGAGGGGATGATCAAGACTCACCCTTTAAGATTTCGAAAGCCTATAATAGTAGGCTCTTATTGCTGCAGTAGACGATCACTTGCCGCTTGCAAAAGCGCGTAGAAGATCTTGATCACGGTGCCACGATCGGGCAGCACCTCCGTACTCGGTCACACGTTCGGTGTTGATGAAGACGACGTCCATCTCCCCGTTCCAGCGGGCAGCGGAAGTAGTAGATCCTCCTCGGAATCCCGGCAGCACGACGGCGTGGTGGCGGTGGTGGTGGAGATTTCCGACAGAGCTTCGCCTAAGCTATGTGGGAGAGAGAGGTAGGAGGGAACCGCTAGGGTTTGGGAGAGGGGGCGCCGGCTAGGGCAGCCTTGAGGGGTATGGCCATGGTGGTATTGGTGTGGCCGGCCAGCCCCTCCTCTCCCCTCCTTATATAGGTGGAAGCCCCAAGGGTTAGGTCAAAAGTCTCCGAATAAGACCCCAACATAAACCTTCCATATGACCAAACCTAGGGGGAGTGGGACTCCCCCCTTTCCTTTGGTGGGGTGGCCGGCCACCATGGGGAGGAGTCCACTTGGGACTCCTCCTCCCTTTAGGCTGGCCAGCCAAGGTGGGTGGAGTCCCTCTGGGACTCCACCTTCCATGCCGATTTATTCCGGACTCTTCTAGAACCTTCTAGAACCTTCCTGGAAAAATACCGGATCATTTTCAAACCTAGAAAATGACTTTCTATATATGAATCTTATTCTCCGGACCATTCCGGACCTCCTCGTGATGTCCTGGATCCCATCCGAGACTCCGAACAAAACTTCGAACTCCATTCCATATTTCCATATCTACTTAAACGACATCAAACCTTAAGTGTGTCACCCTACGGTTCGTGAACTATGCAGACATGGTTGAGAATTCTCTCCGACCAATAACCAATAGCGGGATCTGGAGATCCATAATGGCTCCCACATATTCAACGATGACTTTAGTGATCGATTGAACCATACACATACGATACCGATTCCCTTTGTGACGCGATATTTTACTTGTCCGAGGTTTGATCATCAGTATCTCTATACCTCGTTCAACCTCGTCTCCTGACAAGTACTCTTTACTCGTACCGTGGTATGTGGTCTCTTATGAACTTAGTCATATGCTTGCAAGACATTAGACGACATTCCACCGAGAGGGCCCAGAGTATATCTATCCGTCATCGGGATGGACAAATCCCACTGTTGATCCATATGCCTCAACTCATACTTTCCGGATACTTAATCCCACCTTTATAACCACCCATTACGCAGTGGCGTTTGATGTAATCAAAGTACCTTTCCGGTCAGGGCCGGCCCACAGGCCGGGCAAACAGTGCGCCCGCACTGGGCCCCAGCGAGCCAGGGGCCCCAACCCAGGTAGTAGTTCTAAGTAAAATTCCCATGTACAGCCCACGCTGATCAGCACGTAAGAGAGCACACCAATCGATCCATCGCTTTACTTCTGTCTTTCCTGAAGGAAAAAAATCAATCGATCTCTGCTCTTCCATCTCCACTGACGACTCATCTCCTCCTCCCCCAAATTTCCAGAACAGCCCCGTCGCTGATGGACGCAGCTCCATCGTTCCCTAAATTTCTTCCCTTCAATTCTCACCGGGTTCTATTAGTTTCCAATCAAATAGCTCGGATTAGAGAGGTAAAGTTGTGCTGGCCTCCTCGCCCCCTCCTCCCCTCTTATCTTCTTCAGCTCATGCAGTCAAGATCTGCATAGAAAGGAGCTATTCAGTCTTTTAGAGATGGTAGTTCTTCGAGGAACTCTGCAATTGACCATAGTAATTGTTGAACAACAACCAACTGGGGATTAGGTAGGGGAGCTAAATTTAGAAAATCAAAGTGTCGATGAACAACAACTTTTCACTTTTAATATTTTTGGTCACAGCTGCACATGACGGTCTACTATTTGTTTGTTGCTAGGCACATGTCTAATAGTTTCTTGTGGTTTTTACCTTATTACTGCTCTTTGGTTCTCTCTGAAATAGGAAATGTAGTGAGCATGTAACTAGCTCACCTCGTTCTAGGTGGATATTGTATATTTTTAACTTGCACAGACAAATTATTAGTATGTGTTGTTATGCTATCATTTTTAGAGTCAAAAGATCATAGATCTATGCTATGAACTCAATACTACTTTGTTAATAAAATATGATATTTTTTTAGCTTGAAATATAGTCTTGCAATAATTTTTGTGTGAATGAGGGCCCCTTTTTCATTTTGCACCTGGGCCTCGTATAAGTATGGACCGGCCCTGTTTCCGGTATAAGTGATTTACATGATCTCATGGTCATAAGGACTAGGTAACTATGTATCGAAATCTTATAGCAAATAACTTAATGACGTGATCTTATGCTACGCTTAATTGGGTGTGTCCATTACATCATTCATATAATGACATAACCTAGTTATTAATAACATCCAATGTTCATGATCACGAAACCATGATCATCTATTAATCAACAAGCTAGTTATACAAGAGGCTTACTAGGGACTCCTTGTTGTTCACATAACACACATGTATCAATGTTTCGGTTAATACAATTATAGCATGGTATGTAAACATTATCATAAACACAAAGATATATAATAACCATTTATTATTGCCTCTTGGGCATATCTCCAACAAAAGATACCGGCGAAACGAAGCCGAGGATTTTCTGAGGAGTTCGGTATTACCGGCCAATGTTTAACTTGAAACCGGAAGGATTAATCCGGTACGATAGAGAACCTGGCGTGGACCGTCGGAAGATCCGCCGGACCGCACCAGCTTTGGGGACTAATGTCGGGGGGATGGCCCCCGGTAGGCCAAGACTATGGCAAGTTGGCCATATTTAAGCATTGGTTAACCGGTTTAAAGATTAAGCCGGACACTCTAACTTGAGTAAATACGAACCAGTATACCAAGAAGGGTATACCGGAGTTCGGTAAACATGCAAGCAAGGCAAAGCTTCCAGAGCTCTAAGGTAGGGACACCGGAGAACCGACATAGGCTCAATTGTAGCATGTCGACGTTCCAGTCAAAGATACCATCAAGGGCCAAAGGCACTTTATGAGCGAAGCACATCAACTTTAAACGAAGCTATGACGATAAGAAGATGGTGACGTAAAAGAAGCTAAAGGAGGTCATCAGCCCCTGATTAAAGACAATGCCGGTGTCATCTGGAGTCAAAGTAGCTTTATAAAGTAGCTTAGCTCACCAAAGATGTCATTAGGGTTTCTTTCCTTGTAAGCCACCCTCTCCCCTATATAAGGAGAGGGGGCACACCCCTGCGCGGGACGGTTCATTAGAGGAATACTGCTAGGATAGAGGTACTCACCTTGTAGTCCTTATCATCTTCAACCTCTGGCCATTTTGGCCAAGTTCATCTATAGAAGTTCTTGAGTTCATAGCTCTTTCTCCCTTACATCTACCCCTCACCCGGATCCCCTTGCGTAAATCCAACTTAAACCTACCCATGGCATCTGTCTTGACACCACCATGACATACTGGTCCTCCCGTGCTTCTGGTGTATCTTTTGTCTTCACATAAATGCCTAAGAAGCCTAGCAGGTTCACGCAAAGATTCTTCATCACGTGCATCACGTCGATTGAAGAGCGGACCTCTAGGACTTTCCAATATGGTAGTTCCCAAAATATAGATTTTTTATTCCACATGGGTGCGTTTCCGGTAGCGACGTCTGATACGTCTCCGACGTATCGATAATTTCTTATGTTCCATGCCACATTATTGATGATATCTACATGTTTTATGCATACTTTATGTCATTATTATGCGTTTTCCGGAACTACCTATTGACGAGATGCCGAAGGGCCGTTCTGTTGTTTTCTGCTGTTTTTGGTTCCAGAAATCCTAGTAAGGAAATATTCTCGGAATCGGACGAAATCAACGCCCAACATCCTATTTTTCCACGAAGCTTCCAGAACACCCGAGAGAGGCCAGAGGGGGGGCCACTGGGCCCCCAGATGACAGGCCGGCGCGGCCCTCGGGGGGGCGCGCCCCCTAGTGTGTCGTCGCCTCGTCGACCCTCCGACTCCGCCTCTTCGCCTATATAAAGGTCCCTGACCTAAAAACCTCGACACGTTCGACGAAACCAGAGAAAACCTTCCAGAGCCGCCGCCATCGCGAAGCCAAGATCTGGGGGACAGGAGTCTCTGTTCCGGCACGCCACCGGGACGGGGAAGTGCCCCCGGAAGACTCCTCCATCGACACCACCGCCATCTTCATCAACGCTGCTGTCTCCCATGAGGAGGGAGTAGTTCTCCATCGAGGCTCGGGGCTGTACCGGTAGCTATGTGGTTAATCTCTCTCCTATGTGCTTCAATACAATAATCTCATGAGCTGCCTTACATGATTGAGATTCATATGATGATGCTTGTAATCTAGATGTCATTATGCTAGTCAAGTGGATTTTACTTATGTGATCTCCGGAGACTCCTTGTCCCACGTGTGTAAAGGTGACAAGTGTGTGCACCGTGTGGGTCTCTTAGGCTATATTTCACAGAATACTTATTCACCTGTTATGAATGGCATAGTGAAGTGCTTATTTATATCTCTTTATGATTGCAATGTGTTTTGTATCACAATTTATTTGTGTGCTACTCTAGTGATGTTATTAAAGTAGTTTATTCCTCCTGCACGGTGTAATGGTGACGAGTGTGTGCATCGTGTAGTACTTGGCGTAGGCTATGATTGTGATTTCTTGTAGATTATGAAGTTAACTATTGCTATGATGGTATTGATGTGATCTATGCCTCCTTTCGTAGTGTGAAGGTGACGAGTGTGCATGCTATGTTAGTACTTGGTTTGGTTATGTTGATCTGTTATGCACTCTAAGGTTATTTAAATATGAACATTGAATATTGTGGAGCTTGTTAACTCCGGCATTGAGGGTTCGTGTAATCCTACACAGTTAGTGGTGTTCATCATCCAACAAGAGGGTGTAGAGTCTAGCATCTATCTATTTATTCTGTTATGTGATCAATGTTGAGAGTGTCCACTAGTGAAAGTATGATCCCTAGGCCTTGTTCCTAAATATCGCTATCGCTGTTTGTTTACTTGTTTTATCTGCATCTATACTTCCTGCAATATTACCACCATCAACCACACACCAGTCCTGGACAGCAAAGCACTTTTCCGGTGCCGTTGCTACTCGCTCGCATTTATTCATACCACCTGTATTTCACTATCTCTTCGCCGAACTAGTGCACCTATTAGGTGTGTTGGGGACACAAGAGACTTCTTGCTTTGTGGTTGCAGGGTTGCATGAGAGGGATATCTTTGACCTCTTCCTCCCCGAGTTCGATAAACCTTGGGTGATCCACTTAAGGGAAACTTGCTCGCTGTTCTACAAACCTCTCGCTCTTGGAGGCCCAACACTGTCTACAAGAATAGAAGCACCCGTAGACATCAAGCACTTTTCTGGCGCCGTTGCCGGGGAGGAAAGGTAAAAGGCACTCATACTCCGGTCCCAGGTAAAAGTACTTTTCTGTTGCCGTTGTGTGTGTGTTCGAAGCTATTTCCTTTAGATCCTGCAATTGCATCTTTTTGTTTCTTGTTTACACTAGTTTGGCATAATGGACAACAATGAGCTTCTTATTCTATTTCCTGATTTAAGACATGGATGGTTTGATGCGAAAATTAAAAAACCCTTGGAACATATTAGTATGAACACTTTGAATACCATTGTTGCTAATGATATAGAAAGTTCTAAGCTTGGGGAAGCTGGTTTTGATGAGCATGATCTTTTTAGCCCCCCAAGCATTGAGGAGAAAATTTTCTTTGATGATACTTTACCTCCTATTTATGATGATTATAATGATACTAGCCTTTTGGTGCCGCCTGTTATGGAGGATAAATTTGATTATGATTATAATATGCCTCCTATATTTGATGATAGCTACTTTGTTGAATTTGCTCCCACTACAATTAATAAGAATGACTATGCTTATGTTGGGAGTAGTAATAATTTTATGCATGAGACTCATGATAAGAATGTTTCATTTGATAGTTATATTGTTGAGTTTGCTCATGATGCTACTGGATATTATTATGAGAGAGGAAAATATGGTTGTAGAAATTTTCATGTTACTAAAACACCTCTCTTTTTGCTGAAAATTTTGAAGCTGCACTTGTTTTATCTTTCTATACTTGTTGCATTATGCTTCATGAATTTGTTTATTTACAAGATTCCTATGCATACGAAGCATGTTAGACTTAAATGTGTTTTGAATTCGCCTCTTGATGCTCTCTTTTGCTTCAACTACTATTTCTTGCGAGTGCATCATTAAAACTGCTGAGCCCATCTCAATGGCTATAAAGAAAGAACTTCTTGGTAGATAACCCATGTGTTTATTTTGCTAAAGTACCTCTATTTTATATTTGTGTCTTGGAAGTTGTTACTATTGTAGCAACCTCTCCTTATCTTAGTTTTGTGCCTAGTTGTGCCAAGTAAAGTCGTTGATAGTAAGGTTCATACTAGATTTGGATTACTGCGCAGAAACAGATTTCTTTGCTGTCACGAATCTGGGCCTAATTCTCTGTAGGCAACTCAGAAAATGATGCCAATTTGCGTGAGTGATCCTCAGATATGTACGCAACTTTCATTCAATTTGGGCATTTTCATCTGAGCAAGTCTGGTGCCTCAATAAAATCCGTCTTTACGGACTGTTCTGTTTTGACAGATTCTGCCTTTTAGTTCGCATTGCCTCTTTTGCTATGATGGATGAATTTCTTTGTTCCATTAATGTCCAGTAGCTTTGTGCAATGTACAGAAGTGTTAAGAATGATTGTGTCACCTCTGAATATGTAAATTTTGATTGTGCACTAACCCTCTAATGAGTTGTTTCGAGTTTGGTGTGGAGGAAGTTTTCAAGGATCAAGAGAGGAGGATGATATAATATGATCACTGTTCAAAAAATCGTCCGATTCAACGATTAATCGCCCGGTTAATCCCTATTTAGTGGTCACCGATTAGCCGATAAACTCATTTGTCACCCGATTAACTCATTTATCGCCCGATTAATCGGCCGATTTGCCTATTAATCGCTAATCGTCAGCCGACCGAGTTAACCCCGATAAGCGATTTCCTCAACATTGAATATGATCAAGGAGAGTGAAAGCTCTAAGCTTGGGGATGCCCCGGTGGTTCACCCCTGCATATTTTAAGAAGACTCAAGCGTCTAAGCTTGGGGATGCCCAAGGCATCGCCTTCTTCATCGACAACATTATCAGGTTCCTCCCCTGAAACTATATTTTTATTCCATCACATCTTATGTGCTTTACTTGGAGCGTCTCGTTTGTTTTTGTTTTTGTTTGAATAAAATGGATCCTAGCATTCATTGTGTGGGAGAGAGACACGCTCCGTTGTTGCATATGGACAAATATGTCCTTAGGCTTTACTCATAGTATTCATGGCGAAGGTTGAATCTTCTTCGTTAAATTGTTATATGGTTGGAATCGGGAAATGCTACATGTAGTAATTCTAAAATGTCTTGAATAATTTGATACTTGGTAATTGTTGTGCTCATGTTTAAGCTCTTGCATCATATACTTTGCACCTATTAATGAAGAAATACATAGAGCTTGCTAAATTTGGTTTGCATAATTGGTCTCTCTAAAGTCTAGATAATTTCTAGTATTGAGTTTGAACAACAAGGAAGACGGTGTAGAGTCTTATAATGTTTACAATATGTCTTTTATGTGAGTTTTGATGCACCGGTTCATCCTTGTGTTTGTTTCAAATAACCTTGCTAGCCTAAACCTTGTATCGAGAGAGAATACTTCTCATGCATCCAAAATCCTTGAGCCAACCACTATGCCATTTGTGTCCACCATACCTACCTACTACATGGTATTTCTCCGCCATTCCAAAGTAAATTGCTTGAGTGCTACCTTTAAATAATTCAAAATTTATCACCTCTGATTTGTGTCAATGTTTTATAGCTCATGAGGAAGTATGTGGTGTTTATCTTTCATTCTTGTTGGGCAACTTTTACCAATGGACTAGTGGCTTCATCCGCTTATCCAATAATTTTGCAAAAAGAGCCGACAATGGGATTCCCGAGTCCCAAATTAATTAACCTAAATAGACACTCCTCCATGGTATGTGATTGTTGGACGGCACCCGAAGGATTCGGTTAGCCATGGCTTGAGAAAGCAAAGGTGGGGAGGAGTGTCATCATAATAAAACTAAAATAAAATGGCACTCCTTCATGGTATGAGATTGTTGGCAGGCACCCGAGGATTCGGTTAGCCATGGTTTGTGAAAGAAAGATTGGAAGGAGTGCCACCCAAAAATAGAAATAATTCATGGGAGCCGCTCTTTGAAGGTTTGTCTGGCAAGGGGGTTAGAGTGCCCACTACCATTCGTTGACAACAACAAACACCTCTCAAAATTTTACTTTTATGCTCTCTTTATGTTTTCAAAAAACAAAGCTCTAGCACAAATATAGCAATCAATGCTTCCCTCTGCGAAGAGCCCTTCTTTTACTTTTATTGTTGAGTTAGTTCACCTATTTCTCTCCACCTCAAGAAGCAAACACTTGTGTGAACTGTGCATTGATTCCTACATACTTGCATATTGCACTTGTTATATTACTTTACATTGACAATATCCATGAGATATACATGTTATAAGTTGAAAGCAACCGCTGAAACTTAATCTTCCTTTGTGTTGCTTCAATACCTTTACTTTGATTTATTGCTTTATGAGTTAACTCTTATGCAAGACTTATTGATGCTTGTCTTGAAAGTATTATTCATGAAAAGTCTTTGCTTTATGATTCATTTGTTTACTCATGTCATTACCATTGTTTTGATCGCTGCATTCATTACATATGCTTACAATAGTATGATCAAGGTTATGATGGCATGTCACTCCGGAAATTATCTTTGTTATCGTTTACCTGCTCGGGACGAGCGAGAACTAAGCTTGGGATGCTGATACATCTCCGACGTATCGATAATTTCTTATGTTCCATGCCACATTATTGATGATATCTACATGTTTTATGCATACTTTATGTCATATTTATGCATTTTCCGGCACTAACCTATTAACGAGATGCCGAAGAGCCGATTGCTATTTTACTGCTGTTTTTGGTTTCAGAAATCCTAGTAAGGAAATATTCTCGGAATTGGATGAAATCAACGCCCGGAGGCCTATTTTGCCACGAAGCTTCCAGAAGACCGAAGAGAAGACGAAGTGGGGCCACGGCGCGGCCCAGGGGGGGCCCGCGCGGCCCTGGCGTGTGGGGCCCCCGTGACGCCTCCTGACCTGCCCTTCCGCCTACATATAGTCTCCGTCGCGAAACCCCCAGTACCGAGAGCCACGATACGGAAAACCTTCCAGAGACGCCGCCGCCGCCAATCCCATCTCGGGGGATTCGGGAGATCGCCTCCGGCACCTCGCCGGAGAGGGGAATCATCTCCCGGAGGACTCTTCACCGCCATGGTCGCCTCCGGAGTGATGAGTGAGTAGTTCACCCCTGGACTATGGGTCCATAGCAGTAGCTAGATGGTCGTCTTCTCCTTATGTGCTTCATTGTCGGATCTTGTGAGCTGCCTAACATGATCAAGATCATCTATCTGTAATGCTATATGTTGTGTTTGTTGGGATCCGATGGATAGAGAATATTATGTTATGTTGATTATCAATCTATTACCTATGTGTTGTTTATGATCTTGCATGCTAGTAGAGGCTCTGGCCAAGTTTTTACTCTTAACTCCAAGAGGGAGTATTTATGCTCGATAGTGGGTTCATGCCTCCATTAAATCGGGACGAGTGACGGAAAGTTCTAAGGTTGTGGATGTGTCTGTTGCCACTAGGGATAAAACATTGATGCTATGTCCGAGGATGTAGTTATTGATTACATTACGCACCATACTTAATGCAATTGTCTGTTGTTTGCAACTTAATACTGGAAGGGGTTCGGATGATAACCTAAGGTGGACTTTTAGGCATAGATGCATGCTGGATAGCGGTCTATGTACTTTGTCGTAATGCCCAATTAAATCTCACTATACTCATCATATCATGTATGTGCATGGTCATGCCCTCTCTATTTGTCAATTGCCCAACTGTAATTTGTTCACCCAACATGCTATTTATCTTATGGGAGAGACACCTCTAGTGAACTGTGGACCCCGGTCCATTCTTTTACATCGAATACAATCTACTGCAATACTTGTTCTACTGTTCTTCGCAAACAACCATCATCATCCACGCTATACATCTAATCCTTTGTTACAGCAAGCCGGTGAGATTGACAACCTCACTGTTTCGTTGGGGCAAAGTACTTTGGTTGTGTTGTGCATGTTCCACGTTGGCGCCGGAATCCCTGGTGTTGCGCCGCACTACATCCCGCCGCCATCAACCTTCGACGTACTTCTTGGCTCCTACTGGTTCGATAACCTTGGTTTCTTACTGAGGGAAAACTTGTTGCTGTGCGCATCACACCTTCCTCTTGGGGTTCCCAACGGACGTGTCATCTACGCGCATCAAGACTATTTTCTGGCGCCGTTGCCGGGGACCCGAAGAAAAGCTACACCACGGAGATCTCTAACCAACTTTGCGCCAGCAGCCGCCACGCGGCACCAGGATCGCGCGCCTCTCGGAGCCGGCCACACGGAGGACCACGCGGATCCGGTGCGGCGTATTGATGAGCGCATGAGTTGATGGATTGGACCGCTGACACTGACATGGCAGT
Source organism: Lolium rigidum (assembly GCF_022539505.1). Lineage (NCBI taxonomy): Eukaryota > Viridiplantae > Streptophyta > Magnoliopsida > Poales > Poaceae > Lolium > Lolium rigidum. The sequence goes on from NC_061510.1 coordinate 407,892,264, forward strand.
TAACAGTGCGCATGTCACTGACATGTACGATTTCCGAGTTATTCCCGACCTCCCCGAGGAGGTCTTAATGACAAAGATGTAGGGATTCGTTGCATAGAAAACAAAAAATTTCCTACCGCGAGAACGCAATCCAAGCCAAGATGCAATCTAGAAGACGGGAGCAACGAGGGGATGATCAAGACTCACCCTTGAAGATTTCCAAAGCCTATAAGAGTAGGCTCTTATTGCTGCCGTAGACGATCACTTGCCGCTTGCAAAAGCGCGTAGAAGATCTTGATCACGGTGCCACGATCGGGCAGCACCTCCGTACTCGGTCACACGTTCGGTGTTGATGAAGACGACGTCCATCTCCCCGTTCCAGCGGGCAGCGGAAGTAGTAGATCCTCCTCGAAATCCCGACAGCACGACGGCGTGGTGGTGGTGGTGGTGGAGATCTCCGACAGAGCTTCGCCTAAGCTATGTGGGAGAGAGAGGTAGGAGGGAACCGCTAGGGTTTGGGAGAGGGGGCGCCGGCTAGGGCAGCCTTGAGGGGTGCGGCCATGGTGGTCTTGGTGTGGCCGGACAGCCCCTCCTCTCCCCTCTTTATATAGGTGCGATAACCATGTTCCTGGGGACGCCATCAACTACTCTTTGTTGAATATCATGTGAGTTGCTATGCATGTCCGTCTTGTCTGAAGTAAGGGAGATTTACCACTCATTTAATGGTTAGAGCATGCATAATGTTAGAGAAGAACATTGGGCCGCTAACTAAAGCCATGATCCATGGTGGAAGTTTCGAGTTTTGGACATATATCCTCAATCTCATATGAGAACATTAATTGTTGCTACATGCTTATGCATTAAAGAGGAGTCCATTATCTGTTGTCTATGTTGTCCCGGTATGGATGTCTAAGTTGAGAATAATCAAAAGCGAGAAATCCCATGCGAGCTTTCTCCTTAGACCTTTGTACAGGCGGCATAGAGGTACCCCTTTGTGACACTTGGTTAAAACATGTGTATTGCGATGACAATCCCGGTAATCCAAGCTAATTAGGACAAGGTGCGGGCACTATTAGTATACTATGCATGAGGCTTGCAACTTGTAAGATATAATTTACATAACACATATGCTTTATTACTACCGTTGACAAAATTGTTTCTTGTTTTCAAAACCAAAGCTCTAGCACAAATATAGCAATCAATGCTTCCCTCTGCGAATGGCCTTTCTTTTACTTTTATGTTGAGTCAGTTCACCTATCTCTCTCCACCTCAAGAAGCAAACACTTGTGTGAACTGTGCATTGATTCCTACATACTTGCATATTGCACTTGTTATATTGCTTTGCATTGACAAACTATCATTGAGATATACATGTTACAAGTTGAAAGCAACCGCTGAAACTTAATCTTCCATTGTGTTGCTTCAATGCTTTTACTAAGAATTTATTGCTTTATGAGTAACTCTTATGCAAGTCTTATTGATGCTTGTCTTGAAAGTATTATTCATGAAAAGTCTTTGCTTTATGATTCAGTTGTTTACTCATGTCATTACCATTGTTTTGATCGCTGCATTCACTACATGTGTTTACAATAGTATGATCAAGGTCATGATGACATGTCACTCCAGAAATTATCTTTGTTATCGTTTACCTGCTCGGGACGAGCAGAAACTAAGCTTGGGGATGCTGATACGTCTCCGACGTATCGATAATTTCTTATGTTCCATGCCACATTATTGATGATATCTACATGTTTTATGCATACTTTATGTCATTATTATGCGTTTTCCGGAACTAACCTATTGACGAGATGCCGAAGGGCCAGTTGATGTTTTCTGCTGTTTTTGGTTCCAGAAATCCTAGTAAGGAAATATTCTCGGAATCGGACGAAATCAACGCCCAGCATCCTATTTTTCCACGAAGCTTCCAGAACACCCGAGAGAGGCCAGAGGGGGGCCACTGGGCCCCCAGATGACAGGCCGGCGCGGCCCTAGGGGGGGGCGCGCCCCCCTAGTGTGTCATCGCCTCGTCGACCCTCCGACTCCGCCTCTTCTCCTATATAAAGGTCCCTGACCTAAAAACCTCGACACGTTCGACAAAACCAGAGAAAACCTTCCAGAGCCGCCGCCATCGCGAAGCCAAGATCTGGGGGACAGGAGTCTCTGTTCCGGCACGCCGCCGGGACGGGGAAGTGCCCCCGGAAGGCTCCTCCATCGATACCACCGCCATCTTCATCAACGTTGTTGTCTCCCATGAGGAGGGAGTAGTTCTCCATCGAGGCTCGGGGCTGTACCGGTAGCTATGTGGTTAATCTCTCTCCTATGTGCTTCAATACAATAATCTCATGAGCTGCCTTACATGATTGAGATTCATATGATGATGCTTGTAATCTAGATGTCATTATGCTAGTCAAGTGGATTTTACTTATGTGATCTCCGAGAGACTCCTTGTCCCACGTGTGTAAAGGTGACGAGTGTGTGCACCGTGTGGGTCTCTTAGGCTATATTTCACATAATACTTATTCACTCGTTATGAATGGCATAGTGAAGTGCTTATTTATATCTCTTTATGATTGCAATGTGTTTTGTATCACAATTTATCTGTGTGCTACTCTAGTGATGTTATTAAAGTAGTTTATTCCTCCTGCACGGTGTAATGGTGACAGTGTGTGCATCGTGTAGTACTTGGCGTAGGCTATGATTGTGATTTCTTGTAGATTATGAAGTTAACTATTGCTATGATGGTATTGATGTGATCTATGCCTCCTTTCGTAGTGTGAAGGCGACAGTGTGCATGCTATGTTAGTACTTGGTTTGGTTATGTTGATCTGTTATGCACTCTAAGGTTATTTAAATATGAACATTGAATATTGTGGAGCTTGTTAACTCCGGCATTGAGGGTTCGTGTAATCCTACACAGTTAGTGGTGTTCATCATCCAACAAGAGGGTGTAGAGTCTAGCATCTATCTATTTATTCTGTTATGTGATCAATGTTGAGAGTGTCCACTAGTGAAAGTATGATCCCTAGGCCTTGTTCCTAAATACTGCTATCGCTGTTTGTTTACTGTTTTGCTGCATCTATACTTCCTGCAATATTACCACCATCAACCACACACCAGTCCTGGACAGCAAAGCACTTTTCTGGTGTCGTTCCTATTGCTCGCATTTATTCATACCACCTGTATTTCACTATCTCTTCGCCGAAGTAGTGCACCTATTAGGTGTGTTGGGGACACAAGAGACTTCTTGCTTTGTGGTTGCAGGGTTGCATGAGAGGGATATCTTTGACCTCTTCCTCCCTGAGTTCGATAAACCTTGGGTGATCCACTTAAGGGAAACTTGTTGCTGTTCTACAAACCTCTGCTCTTGGAGGCCCAACACTGTCTACAAGAATAGAAGCACCCGTAGACATCAACATCATTCGGAACAGATTGACCGCCAGGACCCTTTCCAAAGATTACTTTTATGTCCTTGACCATATCAAGTAAAGCATCACCGGTACAGAGTTCAGGCTTCTCCCGGTGATCTGCCTCACCTCCGAAATGATTGCCTTTCTTTCTGACGGGGTGCCTCTTTGGAAGAAATCGACGATGCCCCAGGTACACAACCTTCTTGCATTTATTCAAATATGCACCTTCTGTATCATCTAAACAGTGCGTGCATGCATTGTATCCCTTGTTTGTCTGTCCTGAAAGGTTACTAAGAGCAGGCCAATCATTGATGGTCACGAAAAGCAACGCTCGTAGGTTAAATGACTCATGTTTGTGCTCATCCCATGTATGTACACCTGGTTTGGCTAACTGTAAGAGTTCTTCAAATAATGGCCGTAGGTACACATCAATATCGTTGCCGGGTTGCTTTGGGCCTTGGATGAGCACTGGCATCATAATGAACTTCCGCTTCATGCACAACCAAGGCGGAAGGTTATAGATATATAGAGTTACATGCCAGGTGCTATGACTGCAGCTCTGCTCCCCAAAAGGATTCATTCCATCGGTACTTAGATCAAACCTTAAGTTCCTCGCGTCACCTGCAAAGTTCGGGAACTCTCTATCGATTTTCCTCCACTGCGACCCATCAGCGGGGTGTCTCAGCATCTCGTCTTTCTTACGGTCTTCTTTGTGCCATCGCAAAAACCTGGCATGCTCTTTATTTCTGAACAGACGTTTCAACCGTGGTATTATAGGAGCATACCACATAACCTTGGCAGGAACCCTCTTCCTGGGGGACTCGCCCTCAACATCACCAGGGTCATCTCGCCTGATCTTATACCGCAGTGCAGTGCATACCGGGCATTTTTCCAAATTTTTGTACTCAGCACGGTAGAGGATGCGGTTATTAATGCATGCATGTATTTTCAGCACCTCTAATCCTAGAGGGCAGAGAACCTTCTTTGCTTCGTATGTACTGTCAGGCAATTCATTATCTTTTGGAAACCTCCTCTTCATTATTTTCAGTAACTTCTCAAATGGCTTGTCACATATACCAGCCTCTGCCTTCCATTGCAGCAACTCCAGTGTGGCACCGAGCTTTGTGTTGCCATCTTCGCAATTTGGGTATAACTTTTTTTTTGTGATCATCTAACATGCCCTTTAACTTTTTCTTCTCGTTTTTAGTTTCTGCTTCTCTGTGTGCATCAGCGATAGTCCGACGAAGATCATCATCAACAGGCTCATCTGATGCCTCTTCATCTTCACCTCCTCCTGCCTCTTAATCTTCATCATGCCCTGTTGCAGTATCACCGTAGTTAGGGTACATATCATAATCCTCTTCTTCTTCTACGATGTCTTCCATCATAATCCCTCTTTCTCCATGCTTGGTCCAACAATTATAGCTGGGCATGAAACCTTTCCAAAGCAGGTGGGAGTGAATAGAATTCAGGGTATTGCTTCAAGTTTCGGCAACTAACACATGGACAACATATAAAACCATCCGCATGTGGGTTTTTCGTAGCCACACGGATAAAATCTTCCAGGCCCGAAGTGAACTCGGTTAGGCGTCGGTCAACGTACATCCATTGCCGCCGATTCATCTACATCAAATAATTAAGTTTATCAAAAAACCATTACAAAACATCATAATATATATAAATGGTGGAAATTACCACCGTACAAATGAAAGGGTAAAGTTGCTTAACCTTGATCGAAGAGGAAAGAAAGAGGAGAAAGCTTAAGTGTCACTTCGGCACCTCATATCATTGTTGTTTTGTGTGAAATCAAGCGGCATCATTCTCTCAGACATTTCATCGAGCACCTCATGTGCATGGCAAAGAAAAGAAAGCAAGCACTCAACCCACACACCTTCCACCAAGAAAAAATAAAGTGAGGGGGCTGGTTGGGGGTGAGCTGAATATATAGGGCAAAGGGTGCCAAATCCGGTGCTAAACCTCTTTGGAGCAAATAACCAAAACCCTTGTTTCTACTAGTGAGCCCTTAGCCTCTATTTTGCTAGGGTACAAGGAAAGTAAAAAAAAAGGAAAAGTCATTCCATTTTATGAACACAACACAAATTAAATGTGTTTCATATGGGAAATCATTGTAGTTAACTTTGTCTCTAGCAACTGCAGTTTGAGTGCAATGTCATTGTCTCATGAACGTACACCATAACCATCATTATTTTAATTTGGGTCCACTATTATAACTAAGAAATTGCTATATCCCGACATCTCTCCCTTTTTACTTGAGCCGATCGAGTAAGTCTCTCCCTCTCTCTCTCATATTGTTTTCTCGTTTTCATTCTCCTGCATTATGACCTAAAAGTGAAGTCTACATCCTTGACCGATATTAATAACTAAAGCATATGCAAAATTTAACTGGATACCCTTACTGTTTTTTTTATTTCTTACTATAACTTGACGAACATGCCAGACTTGCTAGATATGTTGCTTACCTAAAACGGTCACTCATGTAAAATTGAAATAAGATTTTGCTCTTTTCCGAACAAACATGGGAACAATCAATTTTCATACAATGTTAGTATTTTTCTTGTTCACCACTAAAGATTATCTTCAAGGATTGTACTCACAATGGAAGCACTTAGTCCGAATGCAAAACGCCATAACTTAGTATCCATTCTCTTTTTTCTATTTCTCGACACTTAGTATTTTTTCTCTCTCCCACCTATCAACTCTCCTTGTGCTTATCCTGCACATTGTATTTCCACCTCTATTAGAGAATAAGATAAGATAAACGGTCGCTCACCCTAGACTTGGCCAACACTATGGCGCCAACATTATTATTGTCTTCAGCTTTAGGAACCTCATTATTGTTTCCATTGCCTCAATCGACGAATTCGACTACATTAGGTGTATCATGTTTACATGGACAATATTAGCGTACATACATGTGCCACAACTGGTTAGGTTTTCATGTATTGCTCGATTTTGTCAAAACATAAAGGTTTTATTTAATTTCTTGAGCATGTTTTGCAATAAATGCTTGTGTTTCCTTACACTCCCCTAGATTATGATAAACCTTCGTCTTCTTTTTCTTCACGTGATCTCTCTACAGCCTTATCTTGCAGCTTGTTCAAGCTATACTTTTCCCCACATACTTGGTTAGACATGAAAACTGATGCCAACAGAGGAATACAATGGTGACATCGATTAGGTAGCTGAACTATCTCTGCAAAAAAAACATGTGGCAACATATATACCTAACAAAACAGTCCATGCGAGCATAAAAGCAATACCCTTTCCAATTCAAATTACTTATCATGGACTTGGGAATAATGTTGCATAAAATCTATCTATGTTCATTTCCACGATAAGTAATTTGGATCGGAGGTGTAACAAATTACTTGATGCGCTCTACTCATTGGCAAATTGATTGCAAACTTAGTAAGTAACAAAAAATTATATGCAGACTATACATAAAAGTGAGTGAGGTAAAACCCTTGGGGAAAACTGTTCTGCATGTGGTGTAGATAGAGCAGGCGTAACCCACTTTCATGGTAGGATTCCGCAAATTGGTTCCCATAGGAAAAAAAAACTAAATGCAGTAACACATCAATCCATGGTAATGAAGAATTCACAATGCAATAATTTGAGAACTTGGAGATATTTTGTTTTAAAAGCCTTCCGATCTCAACATGCACGAGCGGCAGAGGGCAGCAGGAACAACTACGGCAGAGTGTAGGAAGGTTGTGATTTCTGAATTATGCAATAGAATTCTTGACAATGGATGCAACATAAAGCTATTTGTGGTTATTTCACTTCAACCAACACCAGGTGTTTTTCAATCTCTGCCCATAAATCGTAACGGCCGGGACAGCTGCATAAAATATTTAGAATAAATACACTAAAGGCAAAGATTAACTGCATTGAACTATTGCATCTGCATCTATAAGAAAACAGAGCGAATTTAGTTAGAAAACTGATCCAGGTACCAGATGCACCTAGACTATATATGGACCAATTCACGCCAAAGTTATGAATAGAAAAAAATTGGCCTACCAAACAATATTGAAGTTAGAAATCTATCGGGGCTCACCTGGTTGAGATACGAACTACCAAGATCACTGTATCACGAGGCAAGAATGGTCTTTCCTTAGCGTAAACCCAACGAACGGAGATCACTTTCATCTGCCTCTGTTGGCCCTACTCAAGTTTCTCCAGGAGATCCTTAGGGGAAACGTGGATGCCCACAAGATCTGTGTCGAGGATGTGTGGATGTGAGACGCGCATGAGCAGGTGGCTCCTCCGCCAGCATCTATGTTGAAACTCGAGGGCCGCTTGATAGATGAAGAGATCGATGCAGTCTTTGATGCGGAGCAACGACACGTGTGGCTCGACGGTAGCTTGATAGATGAAGCGATTGATGCAGTCTTTGATGTGGTGAGCCATCTAATGTAGCTCTTCGATGGACAGGCTCAGCACGCTTCCTTGGCGCCCCCTTCCGCGTGGGGAGCTTATGATCATTGATTGAGCCATGGCAGTGGCGCTCGTGGAAACTGCGTATATGAGAGGGAATGGCATGCTCGTCACCACTTCTCCACGATTATATCGATTTTGACTCCAGAAAAGAGAGGGCGCACCGTTCGGAGAGTAGTTCCATGAATTGTTGGGACGATTGTTTAGAGTGGATTTTGTTTCCATGAATCGGAGGTTTGTTTTCTTTAGTTCCGTGCGATTTGTTATTGGTATTGGGCATACTGAGGAGAGAGAGGGGGTGGCATCTTTTCGTAATTAGTTATATGCGTGACACCACCAGACATTCGCAGGTTTCACTTTAATAGTAAAGATACACCTTCCGCATTAAACATTAAGCTTAAATTAATAAAATATGAAAAACTATTAATATTAATTGTATCACTCTTTTCATTGCAATTTATTTTAATTATTACAAACATGTTATTTTGTAACAAAACCATGTTATTTTATGCTATAAAAACACAGTGACAAAATTGTACGCATCGTTATTTTTTTTTGCATTTGCATTAATGTACAAATACCTTAATTAGTTTGGTAGATATATCGGTTGGGTATTTCCTAAGAAATATTCTTAATAAAGAGCTTTCTAGTGTACAATTATGTAAGAACTTTTCTACATGGCGACAGATAGAAGGGCCGTATCGAGAGCATCATCAAGGCCATGTCGACTAATAGAAGGGCCGGTCAAAATGAACTTGAAACCTACGGCGAGTTAAATAAATATAATTTACACTAAATTTTATGGCATGTGGAACTTATTTTATTATTATACACCTTCCGCATTAGACATTAAGAAAAATTAATAAATATGAAATGTTATTGATATTAATTGTATCATTTTGATTGCAATGTATTTTAATTATTAGAAACATATTATTTTGTAACAAAACCATGCTATTTTAATCTATAAAAAACAGTGAAAAATATGTACGCATCCTTATTTTTTTGCATTGGCATTAATGTTCAAATAACTTAATTAGTTTGGTAGATATATATATCGGCTGGGTATTTCCTAAGAAATACTCTTAATAGAGAGCTTTCTAGTGTGCAATTATGTAAGAATTTTTTTTTGAAGAGTTCTTTTGTGGTACCCTCAAATAAATGATAGCCCTTCATTTTTGTTCATCCAATGGCTCAAAAAATTCCATACCACAATCCAAAACTCCACCGGTATGTTACATAACTCGCACCTTGGAAAAAAAAACCCTTAAAGAAGCTCGGCCCAACAGATGGGCCCAGCCTAATAGACTGGTTCAGGCCCAACATGTGTCGATCGCAACGGGTAATGGGAGAGTCGGATCGCTCATTCTTCCATGGCCTGGGAGAGCCGCCGCTCTCCTTCCGTTCCCCAACTCCGGCGCTACCGCCCCTCGCCCCCTCCAGCCGGCGTGACTACCACTGTCTGCTGAATCCTTCCCCAATACAGTCCCGGCGGCCTTGGCCCTTGGCCTCGGCATGGATCCGAGATCGATGGCGCCATCCCCGTCGCTCGCCAAGGCGGTCAAGCCCACCACGCGGTTCCGGGAACGGTACCTGGCTGTTATCGCGGCACGCTGCCGGTGTCGTCTCGGCGGTGGTGCAGGATGTGGGAGGAGGCCGACGAAATGGTGCTCGGAGGTATGCAGTTCATTAGTTTGGAATCAACAACCTCAATGATGCCATAAGCTTTCTGATGTAGAGCAAGTTTGAGCATAAGTCTAATAAATTGTTTCAGAAACCTGCCATCAAATAAAATCAAATAGTGTATATCCACAGCATCGTGCTGCAGGAAATTCGGATTTGAAATTCAGAGATTGACCTAAGACATTAAGTTGATCACCATGTTGCTATGCTGATCAGCTCAAAGAGAAATCACAGCTTTGTTGCCTCCAGGTTCGCTGCACATTAGGTTTCCACTACCTGTTGTTGGCTCTTTCTAACAGATGGTGCTGAGTAACATGTTGTATCATGCAGTGCCAGTATCAGTTTTGGACCAAGGTTTTCTTGTTCTTTGAATTAGCATTTAATCTCTCTGAAAATATCCCTAAACCTGAAGTTTTGCAGGACTGTCTCTTATGGCCTCCTTTTAAAACCGGACTTATCAGTCTATTACTGGTCCGAGTCTTAATTCAGACCATGGCGCACAGCCGTCTTCTTGAGCTTCATTTCCTCTACTATAATCAGAAGTATGCAACTTATCTGAGAAATCTAATAGAATTCTTCTGGTGACGTTTGTTTTAGACGCCACGTAGGCTAACTATGTAAGCAAATACTTACATTTGACACATGGGTTAGTACAGAGCATCATTATTATCATTTTTTAATCTGTTATAGTTCCCTTATCAGTTTTCTGCTTTTCTATCTTCCTGACCTTGTATTTCCATCACTATGATAAAACGTAGGCAATTTCTTTGAGGAGGGTCGCCGCTTCAACGCTTGGAGGACCGAGATCTCTTTAATTACGGAGGTGTCTACACGGTTGAAGAATTCGGCCAAGGAGTTTATTACTCAACATGGGTGGCTGCATAGTCTACGGATAGCGGCTCTTTCACCATGATTTGTTTACCTCTTCTGAGAGATCACTTTGTACTTGAATATTTCTGTTTGAATGGTGTCCGTAAACGGCTGTGTGCATTCTAGTTATGCAGAGGTCGGGTGTATTACGACAAACTTTGACGTAATAAAACGCCCTTTTTCGAAAAAATTTCTTTGAGAATTGTAATATACTGTTTTGGACGCTTCACGTAGGCTACTTTTGTAAAATAATCCTTGCATCTCACGCATAAGGTGCTAGTGTTAAGTGTTAAAGAAAAAGCAATCCTAATCTGGTCATGAACGACAGTTGTTCGCCCAAGGAAATATAAGGCACATGCAATAATTTGGATGTGGCGAACTGTGTTGTACTATACTATAACAAACAAGCAAAACATTAAGTGAAGTTTAGAAAGTCTAACGTAAACTGTACTGCCTATTACAAAAGCCAAAATACATGGAAGTTCATTAAACATTTATTTATATATATAAATAGATCTCCGAGCTGAGTTTTCAGTGTGTTCTATGGTCCTTTCTTCTCCGGTTCTCCTTATTGCGAGGTGATTTTATAAGTGTGGCCGCCAACTTGGATCGAAGATTGTTTACATAGACCTGCAATATACAAAGTTAATTGTGCACAATCTGATTCCAAATTAATGGTTCAAAATTTTATAAGTGCAGCCCAGCTCCGTCGAGGGCGTCGAATCACCGCCAGCGCCAAGCTCCCGAACAGAGAAACGCATAGAGGAGTACAATCTGCTTCTACACGTGAGAGTCGTGATCGACTGCGGCACTTTGATGATGGAGGGCACTGGTTTCTACCTTGATGAGGACGAAGACCTGAGCTGCACGCACAAATTTAAGATATGCCGTGGAAGGATCGACGGCACATCCCAGTCTTTATGGCGAGGCATGATTGGAGTTTTCTATGACCATCTTCTCTCCGGTGTTTAATTCAATTTCTGATGTTCGGTACTAGTTGTTTTTAATCCAGTTTTGTAGTGTTTAATTCAATTTGTCATTCGGTTTGATTCAGTTGTCTTGCAGCTGAGATAGGTATATCTTGTTTGATTTAGAAATTTTGTTATCCAATAAACAATTTGTATACTCTTTATCCTACTTTTCAAATAGTTCAAATATAGAGTTTTGTGAATAACATGTACGATGTATGAAAACAAGTAAATTGCTACATCAAAATCATGCAATAAATAGTTGCCAACTGAATTAGTCCTTCGAGCGCCATGATGCGATCCCAAGCCACTTCATTACAGAGGAAAACATTGAGAATCAGAAAAGCAATAGAGGCCAACAAGTGTAATTTATAGATAGACATGCAGAAGGAGAGAGAGAGAGAGAGAGCTAGTTCCTGAATCACTATTCTAGTGTTCTATATAAAATAATCATAAATGTTACATTTCACACATTTTGGATTACTCAATCATAAATGTTACATCTCACACATTTTGGATTACTCAAACTAAATAGCGATTGCTTGCTGTTTCAGCATGATCAGTAATTAAGAGAGTCAATTGCGTGCCACCTTGTTGCTTTCCTCTCAAGTCGACTACACCCATCTGGTGGTACCTGATGATGCCAATGAAACAATCTGATATCTCAATTCAGATTCCATGGTAATTTATTTCGGAACCACATCTTGAGTTGGCCGCTGCAGCTGATCTAGCAGTCCATCACCTCAACTGTATACATAAAACGCCTAAAAAGTGATTCAAATAACGCACACTATAAGTCTTGGCACCATACTTTCCAAACAGAAATTACACATCAGTCTATATTGCTTCCGATCTGATCATACAAGTTAACAAGCATCTGGAGAGAACACACAAAGGCAGGGTAGGGCAATTGTATGATGTTGAACGGACTGCATTATTATATTTCAAACTATTTGACAGCAAATAAGTACCAAGTACTTTAAGCAAAATAAGTAGAACCACTCTTGCAATTACATTCAGTTTTACCGCAACTAGTTCATGTAATATCATAGAAGAAATTGCGGCCCATCATACTTATTTATTTGTTGATATTAGTACATAGGAGGCGCATAAGCTTATACGTATATGTTTGCGTGCAAATATAGAAACTTATAACCATACAATTAAGGGAGCTATCGAATAACTACAGTGCAGTCTAACCATTATTGGGGCTGAGTTTGTTTCCTATGGTTTGCAGGTCTAAGCTACATGTGACAGTTTGCACCACTTTCTAAATTCCAACTAGTTAGCTACAAGGGTGTTACACAAGAAGATTAGCTGAATCCATTCCAGTTGCTTGCTATGAGATGTCTTGGGTTGCTTGCAGCTGCTTGTAATTAGGTGGCACTACCTAGCTCAAGTTCCATCTTGATGACAAACAAGATCATAATTATCTCTATGCATGCTCAATCTTCACCTGTCTTCTAACCATAGCATAATCTCAATGTGTGCACTGTTTGCTTGCTTTATTATCTATGACCACCCTCCTGATTGAGTTTAACTAGCAATTGCAAAAATCTAGCAGATTGAATGAGGAACGCGTGTAATGTTGCCTGTGTAGGCTTGCGTACCTAAACCTACACGATGTGGTGGCGGCGGGTGATGCTATATGCCACACTGGTCGGCCCTTAGCACACACCACACACCCCAGGCGAGCGTGCTGGGCCGGCCCAATAGTCTTCCCTTTCGTTTTTATTCTGCTGTTTCATTTATGTTTTTGCTAAAATATGAACAATTTGAACGATTTTCAGATTTTATAAAAATTTGAATCTAAACTTTTTAAAAATTAGAACAAATTTTGAACCTAAACATTTTTTTGAATTTCAATAATTTTCGAGTTTGAATTTTTTTGAACAAATTCGGATCTAAACTTTTTCAAATTTGAACAAATTTGAAATATGGACTTTTCTCAAAATTTGAACAAATTTCAAAATTGAACAAATTTCTAATTTGAACAAATTTCGAAGTTGGACAAATTTCGAGTTTGAACGAATTTCAAATTTTAATATTTTGAACAATTTTCGAATTTCAACAAATTTTGATTTTGAACAATTTCAAATCTTAATATTTTTCGAATTTCAATAATTTTTTAATCTAACCGGTTTCAAGTTTGAATATTTTCGAATTTTAATATTTTTTGAATCATAACAAATTTTGAATCTGAAACAGAAAGAAAACAGAAAAAAAGAAAAAAGAAGATAATAGAAAACGAAAGGGGCAAAATTCCCGAAAATGTGAATTGGGCCCGGCCCATATTGGGTGTGCGGCGCTGGGTATACACCGACCTAGTCGGTGTATAGGAATTGCCTGTGGCGGCGGCATAGCTCGCTGCTAGCATCGATACCCTTGCAGGGACAACTCTGTTTGCCAATTGCTGGGCCGGGCCAAATACTATTAAATTGATTTTTATTATTGTTTACAACTTGTTGGGTTGTTAGGTCTAATCTAGGGTGCTCAATCCTGACCATTGCCTTAGATCATACCTCTCTCTCCTTGGGAGTGGTAAAAGGTGTAACACCCCAAAATTTCAAAACAAAGAAAAAACTCAATTTCCCTACTTCCAAAAATTGGAGCCAACAAAAACTTTAATTGCATTACTTGGTGTGCATAGTGACCATGCATGTATGTAGTGCTTTGCCATGTTTGTTGTGTGAAATGTTTGGAAATGATCTTAAACCCTAAACCTTGCTCTTTGGAGTCAAAAAGAAACAAAGCAAAAGAAAAATAAAAGAAAAGAAAAAGCATATGTGAGCTTATGGCTATTTTTGCAAATAATGACCTATGCCATATTTACTTTACCAAAATGGTTGTGAACCATTATTAAACTTAACCTAACACTCAATGAACCCAAAACAATGACCTTTGGTCAAAGAAAAAGAAAAAAAATAAAAAAAATGAAATTCACATATGAGCCTATGGACACTTTTGCAAATCTTTAACCTAGGCCATTTTATCTTGTGTTGATGGTTTAGAAACATTACTAAACTCAAAACAATAACATTTGAATCAAAGAAATGCAAAACAAATCAAAAGAAAATTCAAAATCAAGTCACATATGATAATGGTCATATGTGATAATTTTAACATCTTACCTACTTTGAGCCCCTGTATTGAGCAATTTCTAAACTAAACTTTCTCAACTCTTTTCTCCTCATCCAAGAACTCATTAAGGTGAACACATTTGGTGTTGACCAACCTTGCAAAATCATTTTCAAATTCTTATTATAGGCAACCAAAGTGACAACATTGAGTCAGATTCTAGATCACCTCACTTTTGATTTTCACCAAACCAATTCCAAAATTCAAACCAAGACCATCAAGAGGTTCCAAATATTAACTGAATCACACCCAAGAAAAAGTTTGGCAAAATTAAAAAATATTTCTCTTTCGGCCATATCATCAAACACCTTGTGTGCAAAATTCTGGAATGTGCATACACTCTAATATCCATCATGTTTTAGACTAAACCATCAGTCCATATGTCATCATTGACTTCTCCTTGAACCCCTTGAACAATGCCAAGCATTGGTACCCCTGTCCTTGGATGATTTTGACAAGAACATGGCCATGTCGAGCCATCATGCCACTCCACCATGCCAACTCCTCTCCTCTCCCATCTAGACTACCTCATCATGTCCTTGAGCCTCCCCTTCTCCTACTGATCATGCTGATGCCAGCCCTTGGACGAGGAGACACGTGCAACGCCTGGAACACGACGTGCCCCGTGATGCCCAGACACGCCATAGTGCGCCAGGACACGCCACGGGCATGCCAGTACACGACGTCGCCCCGTTGACTCCGTCCTCCCCTCGCCCTCTCCTCTCGCTCGTAGCATCGCCACGACACCAGGAAGCTCCCAGACACGCTCACCTGCCCGCGCTAGCCCTGTAGCCGCCGTCACCATCGACGATCGCCGCCACGGTACTGCGAGGACGACGACGTCGCCCGAGCCACTCCGTCCACCCCCTACTGCGCCATGACGCGCACGAGGACCGCCAAATGATGCAGCACCATCCCCTGCCCTCGCCTATGTCGCTCCGTCACTGTAACGACGTCGACGACGAGCCATGCCCGTGCCGCCCTGCCCTCCTCGCAGCCCTATAAAAGGAGCACTCCCCCACTCCAATTGTTCACGCCAATCTTCTTCTCTCATCTCACAACCCCTCCTCGAGCAGCGCCACCTCCCAATTTACACCGTAGCCCACCAATTGCTTGCCGGAGTACTGCCGGACCGCCGCGGAAGCTCGCCATCGATTGGAGCCGCCCCAGGAGACACCGCTGGTACCAGGAGAACTGTCGTCGTCGACAACCTCGCTGCACCACCTCACCGATGATTGACGGACCTCCGATGAGTCGCCGAACCCCTACCCTCGCCGCCATTAGGGTTGCCTCTCGTCGGAGACGATGATGATCCACCGCCGTTCGATCGCGATCTAATCCTACGGTCCCCTTTGATTCATACCGTTTCGGTGTGGATAAGTCGCTGACAGGTGGGGTCCGCTGTCAGGCAGCCCGCGTGTGCGAGACACGCTGCTGGACCGGCCTTGTTTTCTTTTTCGCTCCTGACCCATTTCGTTTTCCCGCGCAGCCCACGCATTTCAAATTGGAATTATTCGATTTAGCTGAAATTCTATACTGGTGCCCAATTCAAATTTGAATAAAACAAAAGCTACTGAGCCAAAATTGATGAATTTTATATCTCTGGAAAGCTTATGAAATTCTCTTTCCAAACCAATTAGTCTCAACCCTTGATCCATTGTAGAACACTTGCAAGAAAAATAACAAGTCAATACCTTTTCAAAATTCAAACAATTATTAAAAATCAACCATAATGAATTTTGAGGTGATTCCAACTCTCATAATTCACATTTCAAACACTCTAATTGTTTATGTAAAAATATGACATGGTTTCTTCATATGATCATGGGATAGAATCAAATAATGGCTATGTAGTCATTTCTAGCTCATTTAAATTATTTCAAATTTAGTATTTCAAATCTATGAGGTGTAGCATCTCATTTAAATCACTTTCACAAGTAATTCAATGTGAGGTGATGACATTAGTATGCATGACCCCATATGTTATTACTTGAGATATTAAATATTTCCAAAGTAGCATTTAAATTGTATGAGCTGTAGTATCTCATTTAAATCATTTTTCCAAATGGTAAATATGAAGTGTTGACTTTGGTCAACATGATCTCATACTTATTACTTGAGGATATTAAACCTTAGTAGTTTTCAATGAGAGGAAATTATTTCTCAAAGGAAATAAATAGAAACCCTAATAAATATTTCAATGAGAGGAAATTATTTTTCTTAAAAGAAACCAAAGCCAACCACCATGTTAATAATGTTGTGATGCTAGATTAGCTTGTGTGATCCATTTAAGTGTTAAGTCTAGTACTTAAGTATTGTTTGGTGATTGTTACCTCGTATCCGTTTATAGACGCTAGTACCGAAGGCTACGAGAAAGAGGAGGTCTTCTACGAAGAAGAGGAGGAACACTTTGATCATTGTACCAAACAAGGCAAGCTATTACCAATACAAGCTCCCATACTACAAGCTATACCTTTGCAAGATACTCTTGCAATATTCTTTTGTTTAAGAATTTTGTCCAAACCCAAGTTTTTATCTTGCAATCATTTACTTTGTTTACCAAAGCTTTTTCTTCTAATTGATATTGGTCTAGAGGGAGAATACTACAAGAGCTTCAAACTTAGCCTAGAGAGCTAAAACTTAGTTAGCACCCCTCATGATTAGTTGCTAGTGCTAAACTAAAATTGACCACTCTAGATGGGAACTTGTGAAGCAAATGATTTTGAAAACCTTGGAATGATGATTCATTCTATTAAAAGTTTTGAAGGTGAATTTGATCTTGGAATGACAAGGTGACTCTTTGACAAAAACTGTGGTTGGGTTCAGATGCGATACCGTTCCAATTTTCAAGTACCCCCATAATACCTGAATCTGGGTAGGGCTTAACTGGAAACTTATGTATTTTAGTATGGGTTCCCTCTGAACAAGCTTCATAGGGGTTATACCGAGGCTGCCTCCGTTGAAAGTGAAATGACGTGAACTGAGGTGAATGTCCGACCCAAGCCCTTTGCAGTTCCCAGGATGGCGGTTTGCCATGGCTGGGAGGCCAAACTCGTAGGGAGAGGTGCCTGTACTAGGGTATGTAATTGAAAGGTTATGATTGGTAGTCCGCACACTGAGTGTGATAAATCAGGGCCAGTTACCCCTGACGGATTACTGCAATTATTGCGACACAAGTGTACGACCTCTGCAGAGTGTAAAACTATTCGAATAGCCGCGTCCGCGACTGTTCTGTCATCAGAACTTTTCAAAAAGGTGACATGTGACTGGTGACTTGTGACTTGAACTTGAATTGTGACTTTGACTTGACAACCACCAAGTTGTGGGAATGACACTAATGTTCCCACTTGAGTAATTTGTTTTGACAAGTAAAGAGTCTTTGACTATCAAAGTGTTTGAGAAATAAAACTGGCTTTATGCAAATAAACCTAGAAGCTTAGAGCCATGATTAGAGCTATTAGTACTTCTATTAGTGATAGTTTGCGAGTACTTTAAAGTACTCATGGCTTTATCCCTGGCTATTCAAATGGTCAGACTATGAAGAGGAGAACCAGTACCAGGAGGATGGACAGCAGGACGTCTATGACAATTAGCTAGGACTACTTCCTGACGTCAAGCGTTGCATGTGGAACAGATGGACCGCTACTACGTTTCTTCCGCTATGTGTTTTGTATTTGATCTTTAGATCAATTGTTGTATTAAGACCGGATTATGTGATCCGTTGATGTAAGACTATTATGGTTTGTAATAAATGATGTTCTGTGATATCAATCTATTATGTCTCGCAAAAACAATATTCGTGGGATTGCGATGCATGGCATAATAGCCATCTGGACTTAAAAATCCGGGTGTTGACAAAAGTTAGTGTAAAACAAGCTTTCTAGAAACTTCTGGAGTATAAATTAGACCTTTTGATTGACTCTCTACCTTTCATTGTTAGATGTGTCTTACAATTTATAATGTGTTGAACAATAATCAGACAATGCATGTATTATATATACTAGATATTTAAAATTAGTAATAACCAATTATCATAAAAATATTATGGAATTCTCCAAATTTTGAGTACAGACAACTTGACTTGCTAGGCTCGTCAAAATACCTTTGTGTATACACAACTTTTCATCTCATCTTTTCAATAAAAATATGCATAATATTTAAAATGTAAGTTTAGTTAGCTTTACTTTCACTACATCTACGGTGGTTTCGTTTACAGATTTAGCTTAGGTTTTGGTTGGTTATTTCTTATAGATTTGGTTTAGGTTCATAATTACTTCACACATAGAGTAATGCTCAAGAAATTAAGGTTCTCACTCATAATTTAAGAGCAAAATCAACAAGAAAAGGCATGTCATGAATCCACATATATATTCACGTTCAGACTTTATAAAAGAATATTCTCTCCAATTTTTTTTTAAAAATGGGCAAAAAAGATTTTGCCTTATATTGATATAGGAGAAGCAAACAGGTACATGGCAAGAGCCAAAAAAGAAAAAAAGAGGGGCGGATCAAGAGCTCCGCCCCAAAACTACTTAGTTAACCAGTTCTGCAAGGCTCTTTGCCCCCGCAAGGATCCAATCCTTTCCCTCCTCCCTGATCTTGTGCATAACGACCGATGGCAGCGAGGACTTATTGTTCAAAGCGCGTTCGTTCCTCTCCTTCCAAATCTCCCAAGTGATGAGAATGACCGCAGACCGCAGCCCCTTGGGAGAAGAGGTAGTGGTCGACGTGATGGCCTGCCAGTAATCAAGGACCTTTGCTCTATCTTGTCCAAGGCTACCCATAAGATCCGGACATGAGAGCCAGGAGGCCGCCGCGGCCCAAATGCGCTTGGAAAACCGACATTCGAAGAGGATGTGTCGAGCCGTCTCAGGGGAGAGCATCTGCAGAGCTGGCAGGTGGGGGGGATGTGGCCATCCTCGTTTAGCCAGGTGATCGGTGGTCCATAGGCAACTTTGGACGGCGAGCCACACAAAGAAGCGGCCCTTCGGAGGGGCCCAGGTCTTCCACACAATTTTTCCAAACTGGCAAGGGAGGGCCGTGAGAAACTGGACTTTGTACGAAGAGCTGGCAGAGTAGCAACCGTTAGGGGTTAAGGACCAACTAATGGAATCCTCAGCGTCAGGAGGACCCCAGAAAGAAGATCACATAGGCGAGCGTATTGTTCCAGATGCACAACGGTGAAGGCGTCTACCGCGATATCCGATACCCAGTTATGATCGGCAAGCGCCTCCTGGACCGTCCGATTCTTCCTTCTGGAAGCTTTGAAAATCAGGGGAGCAAGATCCTTTGGAGGGGAGCCATGAAGCCATGAAGAAGACTAGAAGGATGCCTTGGCGCCATTTCCAATGGTGACCCGAGTGGCTGCGTTGAAGAGATCTAAATCGGCGGCATCATTTGGGGTCTCGGAGCCCACCCATGGCTTGTACGGAGACGTCCACTTGTACCATAACCAACGAAGTCTGAGAGCCCTCGAGAATTTATCCAGGTCCAGGATACCCAGTCCTCCAAGCTCCTTTGGGCGACAGACCTTCTGCCAGTTCACCTTGCATTTCCCCCTGCCGACCGTCTCTTTGCATGCCCATAGCATCCCACGGCTGATTTTTGCAAAGGCCTTGAGGATGCCTTTGCCAGCTTTTAACGCCGTCAAAAGGAAGATATGCATGGAGGATAAGACCGATTTAACCAGAGCGGTGCAGCCGGCACGATTGAGGAACTTGCCTTTCCATGGGCTTAGGCGGGCCACGGGCTTGTCGATGTAAGGTTGGAGATCTACCCATCGGAGTCTTCCAAGAGTGAGAGGCAACCCCAAGTACTTGATGGGGAAGGGGTTGTAGTCGCGGGGAAATTCGCCAGAATGTCCTCAAGGTTTAAGCCAGAGCACTGAATAGGAGCAATGGAGCTCTTCGCCACATTTGTCACAAGCCCGGTCACCTCCCCAAAACTTTGAAGTATGCTAGCAAGGCCAGCGACATCATGTGCAGTAGGGGAGAGGAAAATGGCTGCATCATCAGCATACAAGGAGATCCTTGGGCCCTACAAGCCACCAGACATGGCCGAAAGGAGGCCGGTCTCAGTGGCCTTGTCCAAGAGCCTCTGTAGAGGGTCGATGGCGATGTCGAAGAGCAGAGGCGATAAGGGGTCCCCCTGACGGAGACCCCGACCATGAAGTATATCTTTGCCGGGGATCCCATTAAGGAGAACACGGGAGGAGGCCGTGGAGAAGAATGTCGTCACAAGAGCCCGCCATCTTTGGGGAAAGCCGAGGCATTGCATAAGATCTAACAAGTAGTCCCATCGCACTGTGTCAAAAGCCTTGGCGATGTCCAGTTTAATGAGGAGGGCTCAAATTTTCCTACGATGCAGCTGGCGAGCGGTATTCCTGACATACATGAAGTTGTCGTGGATAGTTCTGGACTTGATGAAGGCACTCTGGCTGTGGGAGACGATCTCATTCATTCTTGGGCTGAGACGTCGTTCCATGGCTTTAGCTATGATCTTCGGGATCACATGAATGAGACTAATGGGCCTGAAATCAGTGATGGAATCCGCTCCGTCTTTCTTAGGTAGGAGCACAATGTTTGCGGTGTTGAGGATATGGAAGCTGGCCGCCGAGAGCTCCGAGAAAGCATTTATGATCTTCATTAGGTCGTCCTTGATGATCTCCCAGCAAGAACGAAAGAAGGAAATAGAGAAACCGTCGGGCCCGGAGCTTTGTTTGTAGGCATGTCGTCCACCGCCTCCTTAATCTCCGCCTCGGTGAATGGGAGACCCAAGTTCTCCAGAATATGAGTGGTAGGGTTAAGAGCTTCCCAGTTGAAGTCCAAATGCCGAGGAGGAGGCCGCCCGAGGGTTTGGGAGAAATGATCAAAAATCAAATTGCCCTAATCTTCATGCGTCACGGCCCAACCCAAGTTGTTCTTGAGCCTCAGGATGTGATTCTTGCGCTTTCTGGCATTGACCCGAAGGTGGAAGAACTTGATATTAGCGTCGCCTTCACGGAGGTAGCAGATTCTAGAAGCTTGACATTTGCGAGATCTTTCCAGAGCGGCGAGGCCTTTGACTCGACGTTTGAGATTGGCGCGGAGCCATCTTTCCTCCTGAGAGAGCAGGCGGGATTCTTGGGCGATATCCAGCCGAAGAATGACGTAAAGGGCCATAAGGAGTTGCAGCTTACAGTCGGAGAAAAGCCCTTTACTCCAAGCCCTGAGCCCCAACGCTGTGGTCTTCAGCTTGTGGTTGATGACGTGGACCGGCTGAGAGTGTGAAGATGGCGTGGACCAAGCTTTTTGGACAACATCCGTAAACCCAGGCATCTTGGTCCAAAAGGACTCAAAACGAAAGATCGGGGGCTTCCGGGGGCCACTTTGGTTGGAGAGAATAAGCGGGCAATGATCGGAGAGGGAGGAGGATAAGGCGTGCAACACATGATGTTCAAACCTTAGGTCCCATGCTGCATTACAGAAGGCCCGGTCTAACTTCACCAGGGTAGGAGTCTCTCTCTCATTGCTCCAAGTGTACTTCCTATTTTGAAGTTTCAGTTCCTTGAGCTGGCAGTTTGTGAGAGCCCTTCTAAAAAGACCCATTAGCCGGAAATCCAGGTTGTCGTTGTTCTTGTCTTCCGCCCAATATATGAGATTAAAGTCCCCGATGATGAGCCACATGGATTCGTCTGCGGGCTTTGAGGTGATGACTTCCGCAAGGAACGCTTCCTTCTCGGCATGGTCGGAAGGGCCATAAACCGTGGACAGCTTGAACGTAGTCCCGCAGGCTCGAACAGAGACATTCGCCGAAATCAGGTGGGTGCCGATATGGATGTTGGAGATGTCCACATGCTCATCATTCCAAAGCAAAAGGATTCCACCCCGAGTGCCAAGAGCCGGACGATGCGCGAAGGAGCGAAGCCGAAAGCCACCAATATAAGAGGCCATTTGTTGGTCTAACTGATCCAGCTTGGTTTCTTGAATGCATGCTATGTGGCAGGAGGTGTCTGCGAGGAAGGCATGGACGGTGTCTCTGCGGCCTTGGTCGTTTAGCCCACGAGTATTCCAGTCCGCTATGGAAAGGTCCGGCCCAATCATGACAGAAGGTAATCAACTGAAAAAAGAAGACAACACCCACAGGTGACACGGTACAGAAGTAGCAAAGCGACCCACAAACACTTGTTCAGCTAAGACGAGGCGCACAAACGGAGAGGACAGAGAAGCTAGACAGACACGTCCTGAGAAACAGGCTCACACCCTCCGGGGCCTCCCATGGCGATAAGAGATTCATCAGCTTCAGCCATGTTGCGAATGTTGAGCTTGAAAAGCTTGGAGAAGGCGTCAATCGTCGTGTTCGGGAGCTGCGTGCTGAACTTGTTAACATATGCCTTCCGCGCTTCCAGCAGGGGGACTCCTTCCGCAACCACGCCCATCTTTGAGTTTAGGACCTGCACCGCTTTGTCCATAACATGCATCTTCGGCTTGCTTCCCATCCGTGCACTGCAACGAGTTTCAGAGACGGCTGCACCTCGGGCTTCCTTGGCAGCTTTGTCACCGGTGTAGGGCATGGTAGAAGCGGCTCCATCGGCCGCACGAAGAGGTCTCCAAGAACGGAAGGAGCGGAGTCCTTGCTCGCGACGTCGTCCTGCTCGTGGAGGGGGTCCTCAGCGTCCATAACGTCTTCCCAAGACTCTGGAACTTCGACGGGAGAGAGAGTTGGCTCGGGTGGTGCATGAAGAAGGAGCGGAGAGGCACGCCAGGTCGGGCTATCCTCCACCCCTTCATCCCAAGCGCTGTCCCTGGACGGCAATTCAGAGTTTGTAGGAGGCGGCGAGGCCAGCCTCGATGATCCGTAGGTGATCGCCGGCGGGAACTCCTTGATCGCCAAGGTCCACTCCTTACGGGAAGCATCGCACGTGATGACCGAAGCCATCTTAGGCTGTGGCTTGGGCTGCTGCTCGATGTTGAGGCGACGATGATCTCCGTGGCGACCGGCAGGGCGGCCGGTGCTGCGTCCGGAGGAGCGGCCAGACCTCCCGTGGCAAAAGTGTACAACCTCTACAGAGTGTAAACCTATTCGAATAGCCATGTTCGCGGTTATGGACAGTTGGATGGCCATAGTGTTCCGTTGTCAGAAGTTTTCTAATAATGAATGGTGAATTGAAAGGTGAATTTGACTTAACTACAACAGAGTTGTGGGAATGACACTCATGTTCCCACTTGAGTTAGTTAGGCAAATTAAAGAGTCTTTTACTACTAAGTGCTTATGAAATAAAACTGGCTTTATGCAAATGAACCTAAACTTATAACCCCATTGATATAACTAATCATGTTTACACACTAGTGGAAAACGGGGCAATAGGCCCGGTCCATTTGGGCCTTTAGACCCGGTTCCCGAACCGGGACCAACTAGGCGGGACTAAAGGGGGTACCCTTTAGTCCCGGTTCAAAGATAAACCGGGCCTAAAGGCCTCAACACGTGGTGCGACCGGGGAGCTCGCGCTGGAAGGGCTTTGGTCCCGGTTCGTGGTACGAACCGGGCCTATGTTTCTCTGCCGCGGCGGAGAATTGCTATTTCTCTCGCCGCGGCACGGATTTGGGCTGTACCGGCGTTTCTCGCCGCGGCGAGAAACGATCTGTTTCCCTTGCCGCGGCAGAGTTTCAGCAATGCATATATATATCATTCAAGAAACCACAAAAAATCGTCATGAATATATATAGACATCGTCAACGGTACACGACATAGTCAACACGGTACACGTAATGCATGCATATTTACAATACAACTTTTCCTGAACGAATATCCTCCGCCGTCACGATCTTCCGATAGTGCTCTCCACCTGGGGTAAGGACCTCGGTAATAAAGAATCCCGCGATTTCCTCTTGAATTGCTTTTATTTGATCCGCTGTTATGAGAGTGTCCCGCAGGCGTGTCATCTATATTTAAAAAAGGAGATCAATATATGAATGGAACTCAATACAATAGATGGTACTAATTAAGATTAATTGTGAAAATTTGTTATCGTACACGAGTGTGGTGTATTTGGGCATCCCCACCCTTGGGACAGGACATGTCACGCATGAAGGTGCGGACGTAGTATCCACATAAGTTATTCCCTTGTTCCTGCCTCATACACTTTACGAAAAAATAGTTCGATCAAACTAATAATCAAGCATCGTATTGAAAGTAAATATCATATATAAAGTTTCACGGACATAGCTATATATATAGTACTACTTACAGGGTAATCTCTAAATGTAAGCTCCGGTTTCCATTCACCCGGAACAGTATTGATGAACCGTTTCCAAGCCCTGCCCGGCAAAAAATAATGAGTAAATGAGTAATTGATTAGTTGATGATATCTTCGAATTAGAGCAGATGAAGATGCCAATACGAAATTGATTGAAACTACCTCCGGAGGATGGCAGCCATGTCCGCCCATTCCGCATATTCCGTACGTTTCGAGTCCATGACGTTTACGACTCCAAGGTGAAGATCAATGATTAGGAGAATAAAATGGAAACTGCACAAGCATAGCTCAATGATTACGAGAATAAAGTGGAAGGTGCACAAGCATAATGTATGTTATATATAACACTCACTTGAAGTTGTAGGGAAAGAATATATCCTCTTTGTCCGCTTGCTTCTCTAAAAACATTACGATGTTGTCCTCTGTGTCCTTGGCGAAGTCTCGAACCGTAACTTCATGAACTGTGTTTGGGTCTATGAACCCCAGCGGTAGGAGCTTGCCTCTTTTGTATTCCAGCTTCTTCATTCTGCATAATTAAATGTATAGCGTACACAAAGAATATAATGAGGATAATTGTTAGTGCAAATGAATGAGCTACAAACTTAATTACACAAATAAATCACTTACGAGCAGTAGCAACCGATGACAGACTTTGTCGAGGGCGTCTTGATTGAATAAGCTGAAACGGTTCGCATAACTCAATGTTTATCTCGTCTTCCCCCGGAAGTAATGCTCATCTCTAAGATACACCGTGATGTAGGTTTCACTTCTTCGACGAGGCTTTCGGGTACCGGTCATGCAACCTTCGCATCCGAGTCCCTAGACGCGCGAGCTCGCCGGGTTTGACGAGATCTTTTCCGTATCTATACGTGTTTACCACTTGAGCCGTTGGATAGTAATCTTCGTACTCAACCGATGCTCCCTGAGCTCTAGCCGCCCGTTCGATCATCGATGCCGTCTCCGGATCATGATATGGCTCCACGATGAAGTGGGGTGCGGCCCGAATGTCCTGTCTGTCCAAGGCTGGGCGACTTTTTTGCTTCTTTGCTCGCTCTAGAGGACTGTCCAAGAGAGCGGTCATAATCAGCTCTCAGCTCAGGTCTCTTCATTCTCGTCTCGGCAAAGTGCTTCACCGTGCCGCGGTCGAATAAACACCTTCTTCGGCGCAAGAAACGCCTTTTGCTCTTCGATCCGCTCATGTGGTAACAACTCCGGAGTCTGTGCCCTCATTGGAGTTGATGATCTCTTCGGAGCTGTAGGAGGTGCCGCGGACAGCTTCCTCTTTTGCTTAAGTGGAGGCGGCGGAGTCTCCTGACGAGGAGGAGGAGGAGGCGGCGGAGTATTTTCATGCGGAGCAGACTGGTCATGGATAGGGGAATCATCATCGCGCACAGGAGAATCATCACGCGGAGGAGACTCAGGTGGCGGAGGAGGCGGAGGTGGCATGCTTGTTGGCTTCTCACCTGGAAACACAATGTTCTCCTTCCGCCATTGCACGGTGGTTCTACGGGCTTCTCCCCGTTCTTTGATTTCCCCATCTTCACCTGCCGGGTGCTCAAGCACCAACCCCTCATAAGCTGTCATCACTTCATCCACCATCACAACAGCAAAGTCGTCTTGGACCGAACGGCAATGGTAAGACCTTGTAGGTAAGAGGATGCCGACCGCCGCCTTGAAGGATAGGTTGAAAACTTTAACATGCAGCTCACAAGGACGGCTCTCAGTGAGATCATCCACGGGGGGGTAGCGAGGAGGCTCGACCACCTGGTCATCATCATCATCATCGTTATCCACCTGCTGAGAGGAAGCCACGCTGCTTTTCCGGTGTGGTTGAGATTGCAGCGGGGCGATGGCATTGAGCGAGTGCAGGATCTACAGCCTGCCCCGAGCCATCCGAGATGTAAGTACTTGGGTTACCATGGTTAATTGGGCTTGCATGGTGCTCATACCCTCCTCTAAGTTAGCCGGGCGGTCTGTTTCCCTTGCCTTCCTCCTCTCATGGCTTTTATCAGGAAATCTCTTCCTTTCCGCAGGAAAGCCATACTTCCACGGAACGGAGCCTGCTGTGCCTCGTGTTCGTCCGCCGTGTTCTTTGTTCCCAAGGGCGCATGTCAGCTCATCGTTCTCTCTTTCGGGCTGGAACAACCCCGCCTCCACGTCCCTATGTGCTTTTTCCAGGGCATCAATGGGAACCTTCAGATGAGCTTTCTTATAGATGCACTTCCCTGTTTCCGGATCCAACGTTCCCCCAATCCCGTAGAACCACTCCTTGCACCGTTCGATCCAACCGTGTGTCCCTAATCTGATCCCTTTACTGGTCGGTTCCGCCTCAGCTGCCTGCCACTTAGGACGGTTAGCCCCGTATCCACCGGACCCGGAATTTGGTGATATAGCTTCAACGCAGCATTTGCCTTATTTATTTCCGACCTTCTCTTAAATTCTTCCGACTCCGTGTCTGTACTTCACGAATTCTTCCCAGTGAGTTTTTACCTTCTCATTGTCCGGAGTCTTCTTTATCTTGATAAGGCGGCGCAATCTTTTCTTGTGGCTCTTGAATAGTTCGGCCATCTTCTTCTTGCCAAACTCGCGGAGAGCCTGCTCCATCTTGGCCTTTTCAGCGTCACCCCCTCTTCGGGTACTATGTTGAAATGTGACATGAGCTTGTCCATAATGCTGTTTTTGGCTACATCATCGATATAAAGACCTTGACCTTCTTCCTCTGCGAGACAGCACTAGTCCCTTCGGCTTGTTCCATTCTCGAACGGTGATCGGGACGTGGTCCCGAACAAGCACTCCGCATTGAGCTATAAATGCCTTTGCACCTTTCTCTGGAGCAATCGGTTTACCATCCTTTTCGATGTGGGTGATGTCGTGCCTAACACCGTCATCCAACTTTTTGGCCGGGCCTCGCTTCCTCGACTTTACAGAAGAAGTGCTCGATCCGGAGGGCTAAAAAAGAAATAGTTCATAGTCGAGTACAATTTAATTAGTTAATGCATCTAGTCGATCAACAGCGGCTTAATTAATTTATATACCTCGGTGATAACTACAGTTCGGGAGCCATTATGATGATCTTGTTCCTCACCGGCGCCGGTAGGATCTTCTTCCTCAATATCCTCCGCTCCCTCACCGGAGTCATTCAAATAAGTTGCGGTGACATCGTCACCGCCATCATCTGGAATAACGTCGTCGTCGCGATCATCCAGAGTACCGTTTGCTATGAGTTCCTCCATGAAATTTTCTTGAATTTCATCTCTCTCCATGCTTTCTACAACGACACTGCAAGCTATACATAGGAACCATCATATGATCAAATTAAGGATAATGCGGAAAACTGAAAATGGAGTTACATATGTGTAGTTCTTAACTAAGGATCGATAATATAGTGCTAAAAGCGAGATAGTGCAGTTACATGCATACATAGATCGGGTTCATGTTTATTTAACCCTAATACATATCAATCACTACTACAACCACTCAACCGCGCAGACCGGGTCCTAGAGGGCGCCGACCGGGTCCCGAGCCGCGGCTGGGTGTGCCCCCAAAGCCACGGAACAACAACGGAAGCATAGCTAACATGAGATCCCCGCATAACGCTCCATCCGGTCCTATACATGTTGTCTAACGCGTACATGTAACGGCGAACGTGCTCGTCCTCCGCCGCAATGCGCTGAGCTACCTCCTCTGGCGGGGCCGGCTCCCTCCGAAACGACCGTGGCCCATAAGACCTCCACCAAAGAATATCCGGGTCGACAACGGGACCCGGATTCCGCACCAAGGTGCGCGACCCGGAAGCTAAGACCTCCCGGTGCCACCCCGGCGGAGCCCGGTCCCGGACCTCCCCATCTGCTCCATCTCCTCGGTGAGAGTCGGACCACGGCCCGCCGGCTGTCGCTGTCGCGGCATCGTAGCTACGAAAACAAATCATATATATATGTACCAATGTTAACATAAATTAAAAAATAACTTTACTACTTTTATGTTAGTGGGCGTCGGCACTATTTAGTCGGCGCCGGCACTACTCTATTTAGTCAGCGCCGGTACTACCGTTTGAGGGGCGCCGGCACTACCGTTTGAGGGGCGCCGGCACTACCGTTGAGGGGCGCCGGCACTACCGTTTGAGGGCGTCGGCACTACCGTTTGAGGGGTGCCGGCACTACCGTTTGAGGGGCGCCGGCACTACCATTTGAGAGCGCCGGCACTACCGTTTGAGGGGCGCCGGCACTACCGTTTGAGGATCGAGCGCCGGCACTACCGTTTGAGAGCGCCGGCACTACCATTTGAGAGCGCCGGCACTACCCGTTTGAGGGGCGCCGACTATACTAATTAACTATACTCTATATACTAACAATATATACTAACAACTATACTAATTAACAACTATACTAACAAATCATATATAAATTTCACTATTTTCTATATAACATTTTTTTCGAATTAACTATACTAACAATATACTAACAACTATATACTAACAACTATACTAATTAATTAACAACTATACTAACAAATTTGATACATCTAATATATATCTAATATGTCAAATTTGATAAGAAACAAAAATATAAAAAAAAGGGGTATGGCCGGGGGGCCGGGCTCACCTTTGCCGGCCGGCGGAGAGGAGGCGGGCGGCGCGGCGTGGAGGCGACGGCGGCGGGGGCGTAGGCGCGGTGGCGGCCGAGGAGGAGGCGCGGTGGCGGGGGCGTAGGCGCGGTGGCGGCCGGCGGAGAGGAGGCGGGCGGCGCGGCGCACGGCCGAACGGCTCGGGCGCGTGAGCGCGCGCGGGCGAACGGAGGGCGGCGGCGCGCGCGGGTGGTCGAGCGGCGGCGGCGCGCGCGCGTGGAGGGCGGCGGCGAACGGCGGCGGCGCGGCAGGAGTCCGGCAGCCTGGTGGCGTCGTTTGCCTTCGTCTCCGCGGGATTGATCTCCGCGGAGACGAAGGGGCGACAGTTATAGTGCCCCCCCCCTTTGGACCCGGTGCGTTTTACAAACCGGGTCCAAAGACCCCCCTTTGGACCCGGTTTGTAATACAAACCGGGACTAAAGGTCTTTTTTGCTGCGTTTTCGCTGCGCGCGCAAAAAAGGCCTTTAGTCCCGGTTTGTATTACAAACCGGGTCCAAAGGCCAATTTTTTTAAAAAATTTCATTCCCGCCTTATTTCAAATGAAAAAAAGCCACCGCACCGCCACCGCCTGGCCACCACCGTCACCGCCGTGTAGTGGCGACTGTCGCCACCGCCACCGCCTGCCCCGCCCCGCCGCCACCGCCACACGTGTCCCTTCCCCGTGCCACGTGTCGCCGCCGCTTCCACGTGCCTCGCCCCGCCGTCACCGCCATGTACGGGCCACCGCCGTGTACTGCCCACCACCGCCGTGTACTGGCCACCGTCGGCACCGCCGTGTACTGCCCACCACCGCCACCGCCACCGCCTGGCCACCACCGTCACCGCCATGTACGGGCCACCGCCGTGTACTGCCCACCACCGCCACCGCCACACGTGTCCCTTCCCCGTGCCACGTGTCGCCGCCGCTTCCACGTGCCTCGCCCCGCCGCCACCGCCGTGCGCCGTGTAGATCCCGCTTCCACGTACCACGCCCGCCGCTTCCCCGCGCCACCTGTCGCCGCCGCTTCCACGTGCCACGCCCCGCCGCTTCCCCGCGCCACCTGTCGCCAAACTTGCCGCGTCGCTGTGCTATAAAGCGCCGCGTGCGCGCGGAACCACACGTCGCCGTCGAACGGTAGGTTCTACGCCGAGATGCGTGCCGGTGGCTTCCGGCTCACCCTCGGCACGTACAACACCCCGGAGCTGGCGGCGCGCGCTTACGACGCGGCCGCATGGCGATTTCGGCGGCCACGGTGCGACATGAACTTCCCGGACGTCGAATCGCTAGAGGAGGCGGAGTTCCTCGCGCCGACGCCGTGCCTCGTCGACGACGAGGACCGTCGCCGCCACCGCCAGGTGCAGCGCCGGATCGCAATCGCCGAGCACGACGAGGAGTTGATGCGCCCGTGGAGGGCGCAGTTCCCCAACGACGTCGACAACACCGCCGCGTTCTTCGCTGACCTCCGGGCACAACGCAGGTCCAACAGGCGCCATCGTCGGGCCGTCGCCGTGTTCGAGCTCGATAACCCGAATACAACTTGGGCCGACAACGACCCTCGGTGGGACGACATTTGGACCGAGACAACCTCCGACGACGAGTAGATCGACTAGACTAGTTGTTTATCTATTTTATTATATTTTCAATAAAGTCGTTGTGGAAGACGCTGATGATGAGAAAAGTTTCCCGCCAGATTACATGTGGAATTAAAGTACATAACTCAACTGAAAATTAATTAAGATACATGGCCAGATAGTACTCGTGCCTAGCCCTATAGTACTCGTGCCTAGCTCAACTGAAAATTAATTAAGATACATGGCCAGATTCGACCGTTCGAGTCATTCGGTCATACTCGTGCACGGCCCTATAGTACTCGCCACTCGTAGTCGTCGTAGTCGCCGTCATCATCGTCGCCGGCATCGGGGTCGCGGTAGTCAAACCTCGGCGGGAGAGCACGCGTGGGCTGGGACCGAGGGTAGCGCGGGCGGGGGCCACGGTGGGCCATGACGCCCTGGAGAGTTCGGTCGCGCCACCACGGCCGACGGCCGGCCTCGTTGAAGTTCGAAGGAGGCGGGCCGCCGTCCTCGTGCTCGGCGAGCGCCCTCTCACGCCGATTGATGAAGAAGCTCTCCCAAGTCGGGCTGTAGTCGGGATGCCACCGGGGATTCCTCCGCTGCTCCGGCGTGAGCTCGAAGTAGTAGTGGTTCGTGATGGCCATCTCGCGCGCCACACCTAGAGGGACAGGAGGGACCGGTACCCCTCCGACGCTCGGCAACCAGCCGGTAGGGACGCGGTAGCCCGGCGGGCGAGGGGTAGTTCGACGCGCAAAGCGCCTCCGCCTCCCGGAGGGTTAGAGATACGATGGAAGCCATGTGACCTGGTGATGAGGTTTGCGAGATATGAGTCTAGATGTGATATGTAAATGGAGGCCAA
Organism: Lolium rigidum; assembly: GCF_022539505.1. NCBI lineage: Eukaryota > Viridiplantae > Streptophyta > Magnoliopsida > Poales > Poaceae > Lolium > Lolium rigidum. The sequence continues at coordinate 407,924,037 of NC_061510.1, forward strand.
GCCAACATATATATAGTGAAAAAATGGCGGGAGGACGGAGGCGGGAAGCGGTGGAAAGCGCGGGAAGAAAAATAGGCGGGAACGCAGTGGCGCCAAAAACTGTCGGTGGGATAAGGACGTGTGGGTAACCTTTAGTCCCGGCTGGTGGGTACAACCGGGAGTAAAGATCATTTTTTTGTCATATCTAACAAAAGTGTCGATGGGATAAAGACGTGTGGGTAACCTTTAGTCCCGGCTGGTGGGTACAACCGGGACGAAAGATCCTTTTTTGTCATCTAACAAAACTGTCGGTGGGATAAAGACGTGTGGGTAACCTTTAGTCCCGGCTGGTGGGTACAACCGGGACTAAAGATCCTTTTTTTGTCATCTAACAAAACTGTCGGTGGGATAAGGACGTGTGGGTAACCTTTAGTCCCGGCTGGTGGGTACAACCGGGACTAAAGATGTCGGCAGGATAAGAACGCATGGGTGGACGCACTGCTCGATGAGATAAAGCATGTAGCGCACGACGCCCTGTCGAGTAGAAGCGGTGCTTGTGCCTATAAAAGGAGCATCGATACGGCTTGCCAAGCGGATCAACAAGCCAAGCGAGAGATTCATTCCCATGGATTGGAAAATCTCCGTGGCGCAGCTTCTCGAAGATGTTGTTGGTGCACACGCCCTACGGCATCTTCGGAAGCTGCGCCTCGGAATTTTTCCCTGCAAGCCCGTGAACGACTACATATCCTCTAACGGTGTTGGGGAAAGGGTTGGGAAATCTCCCGTGGCGCAACTTCTCGAAGATGTCGTTGGTGCACAAGCCTTACGGCATCTTCGGAAGTTGCTCCTCGGAATTTTTCCTGCAAGCCCACGAACGACTACATCTCCTCTAATAGTGTTGGGGAAAGGGTTGGGAAATCTCCCGTGGCGCGGTTTCTCGAAGATGTTGTTGGTGCACATGCCCTACGGCATCTTCGGAAGCTGCGCCTCGGAATTTTTCCCCTGCAAACCCGTGAACGACTACATCTCCTCTATATATATGGTACAAAAAGCCAACCACATCTCCACTTTTCATATCTTACATACGGTTAAATGATTACACAAAAATAAATGGGAAATTGATTGCCATGTTGAGATACTCATTTGTGCCATGGAGCATCTTCATCATTTAATCTTCTTCGGCCTTAACCATGGAGCATCTTCATCATTTAACTTGATGCTTGGATCAATATTCACTCTGAAGGGTGGAATTTCATCAAACTTATTATAATCTTCGACATGTCTGTCTTGTCCTCCACTCCCACGATGTTTCTTTTTCCAGAAAGAACTATGTGGCGCTTTGGCTCATCGTTTGATGTATTTGTTTCCTTATGTTTCCTTTTTCTTGGTTTGCTAGACATATCCTTCACATAGAAAACTTGGGCCACATCCTTGGCTAGGACGAATGGTTCGTCTCTATACCCAAGATTGTTGAGATCCACTGTTGTCATTCCATACAACTTGTCTACCTGAACCCCGCCTCCTGTTTTGTTGACCCATTTGCACCTAAACAAAGGGACCTTAAAAGAAGGTCCATACTCAAGTTCCCAGATATCCTCTATGTAACCATAATATGTGTCATTTGGGCCTTCATTCATTACTGCATCAAAGCGGACACCACTGTTTTGGTTGGTGCTCTTTTTATCTTGGGCGATCGTGTAAAATGTATTCCCATTTATCTCGTACCCTTGGAAAGTCACTACAGTCGAAGATGGTGTCTGGGCCAGCAAGTACAGCTGATCTTCAATATCTTTGTTATTCGGGAGATGTTTTTGCAACCAACCGCCGAAAGTCGACATGTGTTCACGTCTAATCCAATCGTTCGACCGCCCGGGTTCCGGGAGCGTAGAAAGTTCTTGTGGTCACCGATATACGGAGCCACCATGGTGGAACTTTGTAGAACTGTGTAGTGTGCTTGAGTCAAAGAAATCCCGTCCCTACATATCATTGATTTCCTTCCTAGCGTGCCTTTTCCACTTAGTCTCCCTTCATGCCGCGATTCAGGAACACCAATCGGCTTAAGGTCGGGAATAAAGTCAACACGGAATTCAATGACCTCCTCTCGTTCCATAGCCCTTGGAGATGCTTCCTTACGGCCTAGCACGGTTATGAACATATTTCTTCAAGACTCCCATGAACCTCTCGAAGGGGAACATATTGTGTAGAAACACGGGACCGAGAATGGAAATCTCATCGACCGGGTGAACGAGGAGATGTGTCATAATATTGAAGAAGGATGGTGGGAACACCAGCTCAAAACTAACGAGACATTGGACCACATCATTCCGCAACCTCGGTAGAATTTCTGGGTTTATTACCTTCGAGAAATTGCATTGAGGAATGCACATAGCTTCACAATGGGCGATCGAACATTTTCCGGTAGAAGCCCCCTCAATGCAATCGGAAGCAAGCTGTGTCATTATCACGTGACAGTCATGAGACTTCAGGTTCTGGAATGTTTTCTTCTCCATATTTATTATTCCCTTTATATTGGAGGAGAAGCCAGACGGGACCTTGATACTGCTAAGACATTCAAAAAATATTTCCTTCTCTGCTTTTGTAAGAGCGTAGGTGGATAAATGACGTCCTTTAACTCTCTCATGCAGATTTTTGGGGTCTTTCCAACGTTGCTTGGTCCTCCCGTGCTTCGGTGTATCTTTTGTCTTCCCGTACACGCCCGGAAAGCCTAGCGAGGTTCACGCAAAGATTCTTCGTCACGTGCATCACATCGATTGAAGAGCGGACTTCTAAGACTTTCCAATATTCTAGCTCCCAAAAAATAGATTTCTTCTTCCACATGGGCGCGTGTCCGGCGGCGTCATTCGGAACGGACCGTCCGCCAGGACCCTTTCCAAATATTACATCTAGATCCTTGACCATACCAAATATATCAACACCATCACGATGGGGAGGCTTCCTCCGGTGATCAGCCTCACCGTCGTAATGCTTTCCTTTCTTTCTTACGGGATGGGTAATCCTAAGAAATCGACGATGCCCCGTGTACACGACCTTCCGACCTTTTTCCAAATAATCACCTTCGAGCTCATGTAAACAGTGTGTGCATGCATTGTATCCCTTGTTTGACTGTCCCGAAATGTTACCAAGAGCAGGCCAGTCATTGATGGTTACGAAAAGCATCGCTCTTAGGTCAAATTCCTCCTGCTTGTGCTCGTCCCACACACGTACACCTGCTAGGGACCACAGCTGTAGAAGTTCTTCGACTAATGGCTTCAGGTACACATCAATGTCGTTCCCGGGTTGCTTCGGGCCTTGTATGAGCACTGGCATCATAATGAACTTCCGCTTCATGCACAACCAAGGAGAAAGGTTATATATACAAAGAGTCACAGGCCAGGTGCTATGGCTGCAGCTCTGCTCTCCAAAAGGATTCATGCCATCTGTACTTAGACCAAACCTTAAGTTCCTTGCATCCTGTGCAAAGTTTGGGAACTCTCTATCGATTTTTCTCCATTGGGATCCATCGGCGGGGTGCCTCAACATCACGTCTTTCTTACGGTCTTCTTTGTGCCATCGCAACAACCTAGCGTGCTCTTTATTCCTGAACAAGCGTTTCAGCCGTGGTATTATAGGAGCATACCACATAACCTTGGCAGGAACCCTCTTCTTGGGGCGCTCGCCCTCAACATCACCTGGGTCATCTCGTCTGATCTTATACCGCAATGCAGTGCACACCGGACATGCATCCAAATTCTCGTACTCACCGCGGTAGAGGATGCAGTCATTAATGCATGCATGTATCTTTTGCACATCTAATCCTAGAGGGCAGACAATCTTCTTCGCTTCGTACGTATCGGCGGGCAATTCGTTACCCCTTGGAAGCTTCCTCTTAATTATTGTCGGCAACTTTCCAAATCCTGAGTCGGTGACACCGTTCTCCGCCTTCCATTGCAACAATTCCGAGTGTGCTGCCTAGCTTTTTATGGCCATCTTCGCAAGTTGGGTATAACAATTTGTTGTGATCTTCTATCATCTTGTCGAAGGCCAACCTTTCCTTTTCAGTTTCACATTCTCTCCTTGCATCAGCAATGGCCCGGCCAAGATCATCATCAGCAGGCTCATCTGGTGCCTCCTTCTACTTCATTGTCTTCATTGCCTTCTGCAGTATCATCGTATTCAGGGAAATTGGGATAACCGTCATCATCCTCTTCCTCTTCTTCATTGTCTTCCATCATAACCCCTCTTTCTCCGTGCTTGGTCCAACAATAGTAACTCGGGCATGAAACCGGATCGCAGAAGGTGGCTGTGAATGAGACTCGAGTGAGCGTAATTTACCATATTCTTGCAGTCCACACATGGACAATACATGAAGCCACCATGTTTGTTTGCCTCCGCCACGGCCATAAAATTATCCAGGCCCGCGGTGAACTCGTCAAACCGTCGGTCAATGTACATCCATTGCCGATTCATCTGCATGATATAATTAAGCTGATCAAAACCATTACAGAACATCACGATGTATATATACACATGCATTTTATCAATTGCAGATGAAAAGGATAAAGTCGTTAACCTCGATGAAGAAGAAAAAAGCAAGTTAAGTGTGGCTTGATTTGTGTAAACTCAAGTGGAAAATCCTCTTAAGCATTTCATCGAACACCTCTTGTGCATGTGAAGAAGAGAGGAGAGCAATACACCCTCTTGTGAAGATAGTGAAAAAATGGCTAAGTGTGGCTCACACTTGGGCAGGGGCAAGGTTATATAGCCGAGAGGGGGCCTTTGGACCCGGTTTGTCATACAAACCGGGACTAAAGGGTTCCCCAGGCTGACACGGCCTAGCGCGCCTGCGGGTGGACCCTTTGGACCCGGTTTGTATGACAACCGGGTCCAAAGGCCGCTACGAGACAGGCGCCAGCGGGTGGGGTCGTCCTGGGCAGAAACGAACCGGGTCCAATGGGGGCATTGGACCCGGTTTGGTTCAGCAGTGGGTCATTTGCTTGGGACCAAAGGCCTCTTCTCCACTAGTGACACTAGTATTAGTTTGCGAGTACTTTAAAGTACTCATGGCTTTGTCCCTGGCTATTCAAATGGCCAGACTATGAAGAAGAGCAGCGGTATCAGGATGATGGACAGCAGGAAGTCTATGATAACTAGGATCGTCTCCTAACGTCAAGCGTTGCCTGTGGAATAGATGGACTACTACTACGTATTTCCGCTATGTGTTTTGTAATTGATCCTTAGATCAACTGTTGTATTAAGACCGGATCATGTGATCCTTTGATGTAAGACTATTATGGTTTGTAATGAATGATGTGCTGTGATATGAATTTATTATTGTCTCGCAAAAATAATCTTCCTGGGATTACGATGTATGGCATTATAGGCATCTGAATTTAAAAATCTGGGTGTTGACAAGATCCATGGGCAACCGCGCCCTGGAGAGGAGAGGGAGGCCTGCCATCCCCCGCCGGCGGCCGGAGGCCAGACGAGGAGGTCGTTGTAGACGTTGTTCTTGTAGCAGATCTTGAAGGTGGGAGCGACGGGGCTCCTAAGAAGGCTGGTGTAAACCCTGGTGGGATGGATGGAGGTGGAGGAGGGGGGTGTAGAGCTGCAGAGGTAGGGCTAGGGCGGCCGCCGGAGCAGGAGGGCGGCGGTGGTGGCGGCGCACCGCCGCGTCGCGCGGCCGCATCGCAGGAGCGCCTTGCTCTAACGGTCATGACACTCTCAGATCGAGCGGTATTCTCCAAAATTTTAAGAAAATAGGTCATGATGATTTTCTTTGATATAAGCAAAAAAGAATAACATTTAAAGAACATTGTTATACACCTTCCGCATTACACATATAGTGTAAATTATATTGGGAGAACGCTGCCGCGTAGTAGCATCTGGTTTGGGAGGACGCGGAACAATTTAGTCAGGCCGGGGCAGACCAGCGGACCGAACCGTGGAGCGAGAGGAGGGGACGGAGGGAGATCGAAGAGGCCCTGGCCCTTCGAGGGTGCGACCGTGCGAGTAGGGGACTTGGGGTGGTTTGGATCTGAGGATTGAACCGACCTTGTCCTGCTAGACCGGTCGGTGCGGTGCGGACGAGCTAGTTTGGTTTGTGCAAAAGGACCCAGAGGAGGCGGCGAATGCTGGTAGCCTCCGCGTGAAACGAATCATGCATTTTCCTACTTTTGTGTGTGTGTGATGAACTAGTTGCTTCTATAGTAATAAACACATGGATATTGGGGTCTTGCTTGGTCGTATGCAATTTCCTTATCGTGCCCTCGCAACAATGTGCCGAACCTACAAAATGAAGCACCGGAAATCACATTGTAAACTCAGTAGTTCAATATTAGACATGCCTTGCGACTTGTGAGCAAAAGCAAAAGAAATATTGGCATCATTTTTTTTGACGTGAAATATTGGCATCATTCTTAAAAGAGTTAATAACACCACAGGTACATAAACTTGTCCATGACATGCAAATTCATACACAAACTTTTAAACAGTGGTAAACTGGTACACTAACTTGTCTTGTGGGTGCAAAATTAGTTCAAATTGCTCCAGTACAGACACGTGGTATAGTTTCTTTTTTAGAAAACCCATATATATATTATTTCGACGCTATAACTTTCCTAGCCTAGACCATGTCATCCTACTATGTCCCGGTCAGGCCACGCCGAGAAGGCCGTGGTCCGTACCGCGTCCACTTAGCCAGCCTCCCGTGCCGCTTCCACCTACTCATGCTTCATGCTACAACTCAGTGACGACGTGGGCATCTCCCCAATCTAACGTGCTTGACAATTGGCGAGCAAGTCACCGAGCGGAATCGATCCAAGCGAACCAGCTAGAAACCTAGACGTGATGTTTTGTTTTAGTTTCACATACGGTAATCCATCGAGCTGCTTGTTTTCTTGCACAGCTAGATTTACACATCAAGCGTGTCTATCCTGCTGCTAGCCGCATCGATCTTTGCTATAAAACCAACATCTTCCGTCTCCACGTCTGTCTCGTACTTGAAGGTCATGTACTCTTGCACGTAAGCACGTCGCTGCCCAAGCTACTCTAGCACCTGTAGGCGTCATCGCCATGGCCGGCCAACAAGGCCGTCCTCTCCATCGCCGTCACGGCCCCGATGTCGACATGTTGTTAGCCAATAGCGTGGCGGTGGGTGGCGATTAGGCAGAGACGGCAACCAGGCAGCATCGACGCTGGCCTGCCTCAACCGCCGCTATATGGCCAGAAACATAGTCGTCTTGAGCATCACGATCCCACCGTGGCGGCGACAAAGGAGGGATCTCAGATCGATCTCTTAGTGCTCCATGGATTTTCTTAAAACCAGAGGGTTTTCTCAAAAGAAACAGGTGTCACATGTACTCACTAGAGTGATTTGGACCAATCTTGCACTCATATGACAAGTTAGTGTACTAATTTAACACGGTTTACAAGTTTGTGTATGAATTTGCATATCATGCACAAGTTTATGTATGTCACTAGTAGAAAACCTCTCATCAATACCGGTTCCAGAGGGGCATTCGTACCGGTTGAGCAACCGGTATAAATTATCCGGCACTAAAGGCCCCCCCCTTTCGTACCGGTTGCTTACGAACCGGTATAAAAGGGGTCTCCACGTGGGCCACCAGGAGAGCTCAGGGCCAAGGAGCTTTGGTACCGGTTGGTACGAACCGGTACCAAAGGTTCCCACGCGCGGCAGGGAATTTGCCCGAATCTATGCCGCGGCAGAGAATTGAAGTTTTAGGGTTTTTGGAGGGGTTTAGGGATATCGGTTTGTTTCATATCGCGTCGATGCACCAGAAACGCGTTTGGGTTTAGGTAGTACATAAAGATCAAGATGATACATAGCAAGTTGGTGCATATAATATAACACACATGTAATTGCATAAGATCGCAAATTAAGAAGCACTATGCATGAAGATTGATCTTCATGCATATTGTTACTCTCCGAGGCGTACTCTATATATGTCTATTACATGTAGCATAGTGGTACTCTTCGAGTCAACGATATATGTAACATGTACATCTTCATTCATAGTGGAACTCTGCGAATGGTGGTATGACGTCCCGAAGGAAGAATCCCGCCAATTCCTCGCCTATTGCTATGAAGCGGCCATCGATTGAGAGCTTGTTCCGCTTTCTTGCCAACTATAAAAGAATAAGATACAAATGAATACATGAGCTATGTGTGTGTGTATATATATATTCAAACCACAATGAAACAACTATAACTGAAACTCAGCACAACTTATGATAAGAAAACAAATTTGTGAATATTGTTTTCGTACCTCTTTATTTCTTTCATTATTCATTCTCTCGCTGACAATTCTGTGGATGTACTCGCAAACGTAGAATCCACAGAGATCAGTCCCTTGTGGTTGTTGCGGGCATTTCTTTACAAGAATATAATTCAATCAAACAATAGTCAAGTATGATAATTAAAGGTGTGTGGACCTAGGTAGTAGTACTTACTTTCGCCTTCCATCGCAGCTTCGGTGGCCATTCATGGGACTTATCTTTCTTGATGAAAGTTTCCCACACGCTGCCCGACAAAAGAAAATGCATAAAAGAGTTATCAATTAGTTCATAGCAGGAAATTAACGAAACAAACCGATAAGAATTAAAATTACCTTTTGAGCATTAAATAACAAGAAAAGTATAGTTCCGATTTTTTGCTTAGTGAGTCAAAGACTTCAACTTCTCCAATTTGCATATTGATGACGAGAAGAATAAAGTGAAACCTACGCACGTTTAAATATGTAGTGTCATATATATAAGTCATTAGTTAAAATTTTGACATACGGTGAGCAAAATATAATGTGTTATAAGACAGGTAAGACTCACTCGAAGTTGTAAGGCCAAATTATTAGCTTTTTGTCACGTTGTCGCTTCAAAAACCTTAGCAAAATCTCCGGTGTATCCTTGTTATAGAGGGGATCTTCTATGGTTTTAACATGCATTGTGTGCGGGTCAATGAACCCAATGTCCGTGATTTCGTCCCTTTTGCATTCGAGCATCTTCGATCTGCATAATTAATGTCAACGGGTGCTTCTATTCTTGTAGACAGTGTTGGGCCTCCAAGAGCAGAGGTTTGTAGAACAGCAGCAAGTTTCCCTTAAGTGGATCGCCCAAGGTTTATCGAACTCAGGGAGGAAGAGGTCAAAGATATCCCTCTCAAGCAACCCTGCAATCACGATACAAGAAGTCTCTTGTGTCCCCAACACACCTAATACACTTGTCAGATGTATAGGTGCACTAGTTCGGCGAAGAGATGGTGAAATACAAGTAGTATGGATGTATATGAGTGGTAATAACAATCTGAATAAAATATGGCAGCGAGTAAACATGCAACAGAACAGTAAATAAACGAAGATTCGATGTTTGGAAACAAGGCCTAGGGATCATACTTTCACTAGTGGACACTCTCAATATTGATCACATAATAAACCACTCTACACTCTCTTGTTGGATGATGAACACCAATAATAGTGTAGGGCTACAAGAGCACCTCAATGCCGGAGTTAACAAGCTCCACAACATTCGATATTCATATTTAAATAACCTTAGAGTGCATGATAGACCAACGCAATTACACCGAGTACTAACATAGCATGCACACCGTCACCGACAGACTATGAAAGGGGGAATAGATTGCATCAATACCATCATAATAATAGTTAACTTCATAATCTACAAGAGATCACAATCATAAACTACGCCAAATACTACATGATGCACACACTGTCACCATTACATCATGGAGGAAGAATAGCCTACTTTAATAACATCACTAGAGTAGCACATACATGATATTCAACTAGATCACAAAGAGAGAGATGAACCACATAGCTACAACAGAGCCCTCAGCCCCGGGGGTGAATTACTCCCTCCTCATCATGGAGACAGCGATGGCGGTGGAGATGGCGGTGGAGATGACTCCGGGGGCAATTCCCCGTCCCGGCAGGGTGCCGGAACAGAGACTTCTGTCCCCCGAATTGGAGTTTCGCGATGGCGGCGGCTCTGGAAGGTTTTCTTGGGTTTCGTCAATCGGTGTCGATGTTTTAGGTCAGGGAGGCTTAAATAGACGAAGAGCCGGAGTCGGAGGGGCTGCGGGGCAGCCACACAGTAGGGGGGCGCGCCCCCCCTTGGGCCGCGCCGCCCTGTTGTCTGGTGGCCCTGTGGCTCTCCTCTGGTCCCTCCCGGGTGTTCTGGAAGCTTCGTGGAATTCTAAGATGATGGGCGTTGATTTCGTCCGATTCCGAGAATATTTCCTTACTAGGATTTCTGAAACCAAAAACAGCAGAAAACAGCAACTGGCCCTTCGGCATCTCATCAATAGGTTAGTTCCGGAAAACGCATAAATATGACATATAATGTGTATAAAACATGTAGGTATTGTCATAACACAAGCATGGAACATAAGAAATTATCGATACGTTTGAGACGTATCAATAATATAGCGCACAAAGGATTATAATCTGCAGACAATGAACGAGCTGAGCTAAAGACTTCTCAAATTAAATAAATCACTTACAGACAATAGGAACTGATGATAGATTTGTCGAGGGCCCGGAGATTGTATAACTGGAAAAGCTCGTTGAAGTCAACGTTCACATAGTATTCCTGAAAGTAGTGCTCTTCCCTAACTCGCACCATGATAGTCTCGATCCCTTCCTTTGAGGCATGAAGGTACCACGAATGCAAGTTACGCATACATGTTGGTAGCTTCCTGAGATTCTCGACCAAATCTTTCCCTTGAACAAATTGATATGCTCTTTCAGCGAAGGCGTAATCGGTTGTGTCTTGTCGAGAACTTTGAACGGGCTTCCCGTCAAACACCTTGAGAGGGGCGACCGATTGAACGGGTTGTTGTCCGAGCTGGTAGACTTGGTGTATCCCTCTTATCTCCCTGATACCCGATTAAACGGGTTTTGTCGCCTCGATCATCTTGTCATACGACCTTTCAATAGAACGCCTATAGTCAGATGGCGGCGATGGTACAGGGTCATATAGATTCTCAACGGTACGCACAACTTTCACCGGATCTAGTGTCTTCTCGAAAGGTATCTCTGGCACTTTTGATGAAATTTTTTTTTTCACCTCGGCCTGAACGGCTTCCTAGTTTTCCTCGGGAGTTTTTTCCAAAGGTAACTTCTCAATAGGCGGCAGTGGTTTCTCCTTTCTATCTTTCTTCCTAGGCGGCGTACCGTTCCACTTAACGGGCGCTGTCTTACACGGAGGATCTCGAGGTGGTGGACTCACGCTGGGGTCCCTCTCAGGTAGGTGTGGACTTTGCTACTCATGTGGACTGCTAGGAGGAGGAGTCGAAGGCCTTTGATGCTCATGTGGAGGAGTCGGTGGCCTTTTGATACGTCTCCGACGTATCGATAATTTCTTATGTTCCATGCCACATTATTGATGATATCTACATGTTTTATGCATACTTTATGTCATTATTATGCGTTTTCCGGAACTAACCTATTGACGAGATGCCGAAGGGACAGTTCTCGTTTTCTCGCTGTTTTTGGTTCCGAAATCCTAGTAAGGAAATATTCTCGGAATCGGACGAAATCAAGGCCCAGCATCCTATTTTTCCACGAAGCTTCCAGAACACCCGAGAGTCGCCAGAGGGGGGCCACTGGGCCCCCAGATGACAGGGCGGCGCGGCCTAGGGTTGGCCCGCGCCCCCCTAGTGTGTCACCGCCTCGTCGCCTCTCCGACTCCGCCTCTTCGCCTATAAAAAGGTCCACGACCTAAAACTTCGATACGAAAAAGCCACGGTACGAGAAACCTTCCGGAGCCGCCGCCATCGCGAAGCCAAGATCTGGGGGACAGGAGTCTCTGTTCCGGCACGCCGCCGGGACGGGGAAGTGCCCTCGGAAGGCTCCTCCATCGACACCACCGCCATCTTCATCACCGCTGCTGTCTCCCATGAGGAGGGAGTAGTTCTCCATCGAGGCTCGGGGCTGTACCGGTAGCTATGTGGTTAATCTCTCTCCTATGTGCTTCAATACAATAATCTCATGAGCTGCCTTACATGATTGAGATTCATATGATGATGCTTGTAATCTAGATGTCATTGTACTAGTCAAGTGGGTTTTACTTATGTGATCTCCGGAGACTCCTTGTCCCACGTGTGTAAAGGTGACAGTGTGTGCACCGTGTGGGTCTCTTAGGCTATATTTCACAGAATACTTATTCACTATTATGAATGGCATAGTGAAGTGCTTATTTATATCTCTTTATGATTGCAATGTGTTTTGTATCACAATATATCCGTGTGCTACTCTAGTGATGTTATTAAAGTAGTTTATTCCTCCTGCACGGTGTAATGGTGACAGTGTGTGCATCGTGTAGTACTTGGCGTAGGCTATGATTGTGATCTCTTGTAGATTATGAAGTTAACTATTGCTATGATGGTATTGATGTGATCTATGCCTCCTTTCGTAGCGTGAAGGTAACAGTGTGCTAGTACTTGGTTTGGTTACGTTGATCTGTCATGCACTCTAAGGTTATTTAAAGAGTTATATACATTTGCACTAGATGTGCAGTTTAGTACCACAACTTGCAAAACGAGTATCTGGAATACCACAACTTACACCGAGCGAGCAAATAGGTCCACGACCAATTGAGAGCGGCCATGTGGCATTGTGGTCTTTGCAAAAAAACTCCCTTTATATTTTTCTCCCGCAAATGTGACCTTGTTGCTTTTTTATATGCGGATCCCACTTGTCAGAGCATAGAAAAAACTGAAAACAAAGTAGCAATGCTGGAATTCGAACTCGTTACGTGGAGCAGCCTCAAAACAAGGTTGCCACCAACCCAAACAACACTTTGGTTGATTGTTGTCGGATTTTATTATATTATACGATTACTGTACGACACATGCATCTCCAAATAGGCTTTAAATACATGTATAGAGGATACACATCGTTTCAACTTCTAACAAACTAAGCTAGTATATCTTCTCCAAATACATGAATAGCAATAAGTGAGCTACGTATAATTTTTATAGATAAAAGATCAAAGACCCGACGTTAAATTAATAACGATGTTGAGCCCAGCTTACAAGGTAGAATTGCACACACACAAGACAAGGTTCATCCTAGAAAACACCAGCCGACAATGCGAGCAGCCGACACGACTATTACAGTCCACAAAGAGGAAGAGCAAGTGCATGACAGTCCACAAAGAGGAAGAGCAGGTGCATGACAGGATACGTTGTTGGACCGGTGTTCACCCTAGCACGGACGAACCGATAACCACCGCAACCGATGAGATAGCAGCACCATCGCAAACGCCACCGGCGGCCGACCACCACCAAGAATCGAACAACAAAGCTCACCGCCAACAAGGAACACCAAGGACGAGCACTTCGAGAAACACCGCGGGTGCAGCACACAAAGGAAGCTTTGCCGAGGAGGGGAGACCGAAGCGGACCTCCGCCACCTAAACAACGGAGCGCCACACAACGTGAGAACTCCAAGGTGGCATCTTCAAGAAGATGACGATACAAAAGCACCGCTGCCACCCAACCCCGGGATCTTGAGTTTTCATCCGGAGACTGTGAAGTGACCGCACCGCCACCACCACGCCTCCAAGAATGGAACGATGCCCGCGGACGCCGCCATAGTGACCAGAAGGGCAAGGGTTCCCCCGGTAGACGTGGAAGGCAACGAGATGACGAGGCGAGGACATGCATAGCCTCTCGTAGTCGTATCCTGCAGCCAGCGGCATGGACACTTACACTGATTGTCGTGGGTGATCGATTGGGTAAATCCGTCTCCTACATAGTCCTCTAGCCATTCCATTGTTGCTTCTGTGGTACTCGCAAAGGTGCTCATCTTGGTGATGTATGTGGGCTCCTGTTGGCATCCTCTTTCTTGTGCTCCGCTGCTAAACACACACCACATTGTGGCGGTCGGCGGTGCCAGTCCGGCACCACATCGTGGCCATGGCGACGTCATCATGGCCAGTACCGCCCATAATTCACGCCTTGTTCTATGTCGCGCTCTTTTATGGCGAGGGGTTCCCTAGTTGCTGTGGCATGTGGTAGTGCAACACCCGCTTGTTCTTTGGCTCTCTACCGACTCATTACGGCAACCGTCGATGCCATCATGTGCGTCTCCTATGATGCCACCATGCTCCGGACTATCAGCGAACGCAACAGACGCATGTTCAACAAGTCTTCACAACAGTAACATCCTATCACGTAGTGTACCTAGCTCACGTTATTGCTATTCACTGCTTGGAGAAGATATATTAACTTCGTTTGTTAGAAGTTAAAACGATGTGAATATCTCTATACATGTATTTAAGCCTATTTGGAGAAACCCGCGTCCATACAACAATCGTATAATATAGTGAAGTCCGACCACAATTTACAAAATTGTTGTCTGGTTTGGTGGCAACCTTGTTTTTAGGCTGCTCCAGGTAATGAGTTCGATTCCTAGCAAGCGCTAATTTGTTTTCAATTTTTCCTGTGTTGTGATAGGTGGGACCTGCATGTGAAAAAACAACAAGGTCACATTTGTGAGAGACAAATATAAAGTGTGCTTTTTTGCAAAAATCACAATGCCATATGTCCGCTTCTGATTGGTCGTGGACCTATTTGCTCGCTCGGTGCAAGTTGTGGTACTCCGGATGCTCGTTTTGCAAGTTGTGGTACTAAACTGCACATCCAGTGCAAGTTGTGGTACCAAAAATATATATAACTCTTATTTAAATATGAACATTGAATATTGTGGAGCTTGTTAACTCCGGCATTGAGGGTTCGTGTAATCCTACACAGTTAGTGGTGTTCATCATCCAACAAGAGGGTGTAGAGTCTAGCATCTATCTATTTATTCTGTTATGTGATCAATGTTGAGAGTGTCTAGTAGTGAAAGTATGATCCCTAGGCCTTGTTCCTAAATACTGCTATCGCTGTTTGTTTACTGTTTTACTACACCTATACTTCCTGCAATATTACCACCATCAACCACACACCAGTCCTGGACAGCAAAGCACTTTTCTGGTGCCGTTGCTACTGCTCGCATTTATTCATACCACCTGTATTTCACTATCTCTTCGCCGAACTAGTGCACCTATTAGGTGTGTTGGGGACACAAGAGACTTCTTGCTTTGTGGTTGCAGGGTTGCATGAGAGGGATATCTTTGACCTCTTCCTCCCTGAGTTCGATAAACCTTGGGTGATCCACTTAAGGGAAACTTGCTGCTGTTCTACAAACCTCTGCTCTTGGAGGCCCAACATTGTCTACAAGAATAGAAGCACCCGTAGACATCAAGCTATTTTCTGGCGCCGTTGCCGGGGAGGAAAGGTAAAAGGCATTCATACTCCGGTCCCAGGTAAAAGTACTTTTCTGTTGCCATTGTGTGAGTGTTCGAAGCTATTTCCTTTAGATCCTGCAATTGCATCTTTTTGTTTCTTGTTTACACTAGTTTGACATAATGGACAACAATGAGCTTCTTATTCTATTTCCTGATTTAAGACATGGATGGTTTGATGCGAAAATTAAAAAACCCATGGAACATATTAGTATGAACACTTTGAATACCATTGTTGATAATGATATTGTTATCACCGGAATTTGACCAGATCAGAGGTGGGCCGCGATCAAGATGGGCTTGAAGATATATACATGGAGGAAATACGTGAACCGGCCTTTTATACCAAGTTGGGCTAAACTGCCCGTGTATCTGTAACATAGTAGATCGCATCTTAGTTTAGAAGATAGAATGTTACCTGTGCACGGTTTAGTGCACGCCCACATTAGAAAGTCCCCTGGACTATAAATATATACCTAGGGTTTATGGAATAAACAACAACCAACGTTCACCCCAAACAAATCTCGGCGCATCGCCAACTCCTTCGTCTCGAGGGTTTCTACCGGTAAGCACCATGCTGCCTAGATCGCATCTTGCGATCTAGGCAGCGTAATGCCTATCCCCGTTGTTCATGCGTTGCTCGTGCTTGAAGCCTTTTTGATGGCGAGCAACGTAGTTATCTTAGGCATGTTAGGGTTAGCATTGTTCTTCGTATAATATGCTATCGTAGTGCGACCCTTGCATGTCTAGCCGCCCTTACGCCTATCTTAGGTGTAGGGGCGGCACCCCGCTTGATCACTATTTAGTAGATTCGATCCGTTACGGTTGCTCCTTGATTCTTCAAGGATTAGTTTAACATCTGCAATAGTTAGGCCTTACAAAGGGTTGGAGGATCCAGCGGCGTGTAGGGTGTAGTTTGCTAGCCGAGGATCAACCTCGTGTTGGTTTTTAGGCCCCGTCTAGGATCGGCTTACGATCACCGTACGCGAGCGCGAGGCCCAATCATGAGTAGGATGATCCGATTATGCGGTGAAAACCCCAAATCGTCGTAGATCAGATTAGCTTTATCTTGATCAAGCAGGACCACCATATATTCGGACACCTTGTCTGAATCATGGGTGGATCGGCTCTTTGAGCCGATTCACGGGATAACCTGAGAGCCGATCGAGGCTCGTATTTAACGTTTACGTGTGTGCCCTGCAGGAAACTAAGCGAGGCATCATCCACACCTTCCTGACCAGGTATAGGTCAGGTGGCACGCCCTGCGACAGCATCGGGCGCGTGACCAGAAGGCTTTGCGGGCCGTCGCTCAGAGGGACTGGGGCCAGCCGCAGCCCTTAGTTGTTCCCGGCTCTCCTGTGTTGCCAGTCGTTGCCCGACGGTGGGTTTCTGACGCTGATGGCGTGTATTTCACACGTTCGTTGGGCAACCCCAAGAGGAAGGTATGATGCGCACAGCAGCAAGTTTTCCCTCAGAAAGAAACCAAGGTTTATCGAACCAGGAGGAGCCAAGAAGCACGTTGAAGGTTGATGGCGGCGGGATGTAGTGCGGCGCAACACCGGAGATTCCGGCGCCAACGTGGAACCTGCACAACACAACCAAAGTACTTTGCCCCAACGAAACAGATGAGGTTGTCAATCTCACCGGCTTGCTGTAACAAAGGATTAACCGTATTGTGTGGAAGATGATTGTTTGCGAGAGAAAATAGTAAAAACAAGTATTGCAGCAGATTTGTATTTCAGTATTAAAGAATGGACCGGGGTCCACAGTTCACTAGAGGTGTCTCTCCCATAAGATAAAAGCATGTTGGGTGAACAAATTACGATCGGGCAATTGACAAATAGAGAGGGCATAACAATGCACATACATGACATGATAAGTATAGTGAGATTTAATTGGGCATTACGACAAAGTACATAGACCGCCATCCAACCGCATCTATGCCTAAAAAGTCCACCTTCGAAGTTATCGTCCGACCCCCTCCAGTATTAAGTTGCAAACAACAGACAATTGCATTAAGTATGGTGCGTAATGTAATCAACAACTACATCCTCGGACATAGCGCCAATGTTTTATCCCTAGTGGCAACAGCACAACACAACCTTAGAACTTTCTGTCACTATCCCAGGTGTCAATGCAGGCATGAACCCACTATCGAGCATAAGTACTCCCTCTTGGAGTTAAAAGTAAAAACTTGGCCAGAGCCTCTACTAGAAACGGAGAGCATGCAAGATCATAAACAACACATGTATAATAACTTGATAATTAACATGACATAGTATTCTCTATCCATCGGATCCCGACAAACACAACATATAGAATTACGGATAGATGATCTTGATCATGTTAGGCAGCTCACAAGATCCGACAATGATAGCACAATGGGGAGAAGACAACCATCTAGCTACTGCTATGGACCCATAGTCCAGGGGTAGACTACTCACACATCACACCGGAGGCGACCATGGCGGCGTAGAGTCCTCCGGGAGATGATTCCCCTCTCCGGCAGGGTGCCGGAGGCGATCTCCTGGATCCCCCGAGATGGGATCGGCGGCGACGGCGTCTCGCAAGGTTTTCCGTATCGTGGCTCTGGGTACGGGGGGTTTCGGCACGGAGGCTATTTGGAGGCGGAAGGGTAGGTCAAGAGGCGGCACGGGGGCCCCACACCACGGGGCCGCGCGGCCAAGGGGGGGGGGGCCGCGCCGCCTAGGGTGTGGCCCCTCCGTGGCCCCTCTTCGTCTCTCCTTCGGACTTCCGGAAGCTTCGTGAGAAAATAGGCCCCCGGGCTTTGATTTCGTCCAATTCCGAGAATATTTCCTTACTAGGATTTCTGAAACCAAAAACAGCGAAAACAAAGAATCGGCACTTCGGCATCTTGTTAATAGGTTAGTTCCGGAAAATGCACGAATATGACATAAAGTGTGCATAAAACATGTAGATAACATCAATAATGTGGCATGGAACATAAGAAATTATCGATACGTTGGAGACGTATCAGCATCCCCAAGCTTAGTTCTGCTCGTCCCGAGCAGGTAAAACGATAACACAGATAATTTCTGGAGTGACATGCCACCATAAACTTGATCATACTATTTGTAAAGCATATGTAGTGAATGCAGCGATCAAAACAATGTGTATGACATGAGTAAACAAGTGAATCATAAAGCAAAGACTTTTCATGAATAGCACTTCAAGACAAGCATCAATAAGTCTTGCATAAGAGTTAACTCATAAAGCAATAATTCAAAGTAAAGGTATTGAAGCAACACAAAAGAAGATTAAGTTTCAGCGGTTGCTTTCAACTTGTAACATGTATATCTCATGGATATTGTCAACATAGAGTAATATAATAAGTGCAATAAGCAAGTATGTAGGAATCAATGCACAGTTCACACAAGTGTTTGCTTCTTGAGGTGGAGAGAAATAGGTGAACTGACTCAACATTGAAAGTAAAAGAATGGTCCTCATAGAGGAAAAGCATCGATTGCTATATTTGTGCTAGAGCTTTGATTTTGAAAACATGAAACAATTTTGTCAACGGTAGTAATAAAGCATATGCATCATGTAAATTATATCTTATAAGTTGCAAGCCTCATGCGTAGTGTACCAATAGTGCCCGCACCTTGTCCTAATTAGCTTGGACTACCTGGATTATCACCGCAATACATATGCTTTAACCAAGTTTCACAAAGGGGTACCTCTATGCCGCCCTGTACAAAGGTCTAAGGAGAAAGCTCGCGTTTGGATTTCTCGCTTTTGATTATTCTCAACTTAGACATCCATACCGGGACAACATAGACAACAGATAATGGACTCCTCTTTTAATGCTTTAAGCATTTGACAACAATTAATTCTTTTCTCATTAGAGATTTGAGGATGTTTGTCCAAAACTGAAACTTCCACCATGAATCATGGCTTTAGTTAGCGGCCCAATGTTCTTCTCTCACAATATGCATGCTCAAACGATTCAACTCAGTGTAGATCGCCCTTACTTCGGACAAGACGAACATGCATAGCAACTCACATGAAATTCAACAATGAGTTGATGGCGTTCCCAGTAAACATGGTTATCGCACAACAAGCAACTTAATAAGAGATAAAGTGCATAATTACATATTCAATACCACAATAGTTTTTAAGCTATTTGTCCCATGAGCTATATATTGCAAAGGTGAATGATGGAATTTTAAAGGTAGCACTCAAGCAATTTACTTTGGAATGGCGGGAAAATACCATGTAGTATAGGTAGGTATGGTGGACACAAATGGCATAGTGGTTGGCTCAAGTATTTTGGATGCATGAGAAGTATTCCCTCTCGATACAAGGTTTAGGCTAGCAAGGCTTATTTGAAACAAACACAAGGATGAATCGGTGCAGCAAAACTCACATAAAAGACATATTGAAAACATTATAAGACTCTACACCGTCTTCCTTGTTGTTCAAACTCAATACTAGAAATTATCTAGACCTTAGAGAAACCAAATATGCAAACCAAATTTTAGCATGCTCTATGTATTTCTTCATTAATGGGTGCAAAGCATATGATGCAAGAGCTTAAACATGAGCACAACAATTGCCAAGTATCACATTACCCAAGATATTTATAGCAATTACTACATGTATCATTTTCCAATTCCAACCATATAACAATTTAACGAAGGAGAAACTTCGCCATGAATACTATGAGTAGAAACCAAGGACATACTTGTCCATATGCTACAACGGAGCGTGTATCTCTCCCATAAAGTGAATGCTAGGATCCATTTTATTCAAACAAAACAAAAAAACAAAAACAAACCGACGCTCCAAGAAAAAGCACATAAGATGTGGCCGAATAAAAATATAGTTTCGGGGAGGAACTCGATAATGTTGTCGATGAAGAAGGGGATGCCTTGGGCATCCCCAAGCTTAGACGCTTGAGTCTTCTTGATATATGCAGGGGTGAACCACCGGGTGCATCCCCAAGCTTAGAGCTTTTCACTCTCCTTGATCATGTTGCATCATACTCCTCTCTTGATCCTTGAAAACTTCCTCCACACCAAACTCGAAACAACTCATTAGAGGGTTAGTGCACAATATAAATTGACATATTCAGAGGTGACACAATCATTCTTAACACTTCTGGACATTGCATAATGCTACTGGACATTAGTGGATCAAATAAATTCATCCAACATAGCGAAAGAGGCAATGCGAAATAAAAGGCAGAATCTGTCAAAACAGAACAGTTCGTATTGACGAATTTTAAAATGGCACCAGACTTGCTCAAATGAAAATTCTCAAATTGAATGAAAGTTGCGTACATATCTGAGGATCACTCACGTAAATTGGCATAATTTTCTGAGTTACCTACAGAGAATTAGACCCAGATTCGTGACAGCAAAGAAATCTGGAACTGCGCAGTAATCCAAATCTAGTACTTACTTTTCTATCAACGGCTTAACTTGGCACAACAAAACACAAAACTAAGATAAGGAGAGGTTGCTACAGTAGTAAACAACTTCCAAGACACAAAATAAAAACAAAGTACTGTAGGTAAAAACATGGGTTGTCTCCCATAAGCGCTTTTCTTTAACGCCTTTCAGCTAGGCGCAGAAAGTGTGTATCAAGTATTATCAAGAGATGAAATGTCAACATTACCTTGGGCTTTACCCTTACCTTTCTTATCGTTTTTCTTTCCCTTTGGTTTAGGAAATGTATGAGTTTCTCCCGGTATAGAGGTGAATTTCAAAGTGCCTTCTCCAACATCAATGACTGCTCCCAATAGTTTCAGCAGGGATCTTCCGAGTGTGAGTTTTCCTGTTTCAACAACAAGATAATCAATAGATATTGTTCTTCCACAAATAGTTGTATGCACACCTGCGGCTATTCCTTTAGGAATTATAGTAGAGTTATCAATGAGAGTTATCTCTTCTCCTCCTTCCTCAACTCCCCAAAGTTTCAAAGATTTATAAATACTTTCGGGCATAAGGCAAAATTCATACATAATATCACAAGTAGGCATGGAGGGTTCGATCACCGATAACAATTTTAACAACGAGGATCCCACAATGAGAGTTTAGAGTTCACTAAAACTTGTTCAAGACGATTACGAACGTGGCAATAGTTATCATTCAAGCGAGATATACTTATCTCCAGATTATTTAATCTACTATATATGCTAGTGAGGACTGAATCAAAGTTATTAGCTGAATCATGTGATGCAACCAACTTATTTATGGCATTAAAAGCTTGATCCCCATTGCAATGAAGGAAATCTCCTCCCACTAAAGTATCCAAAGCATATCTATAGCGAACCATAAGACCAAAATAAAAATTACTAAGGAGCAAACTTAGAGTCATTTGAGGTTCAGCTTTACGATAAGAAGTAAAAATTCTAGACCAAGCATCCTTAAAACTCTCCTCATCCCCTTGTTTAAAAGTGAAGACTAATTCTTCAGGCGAAGAAGTAACAGGTTCAGAGCTAGACATGGTAACAAAAGTAACTAAATTTTTTTTTTGTATTTTTAATATAGAGTACAAGACAATAAAGTAAACTAGATAAAGTAAACGCAAGTAAACTAATTTTTTTGTGTTTTTGATATAGCAAACAAGATAGCAAATAAAGTAAAACTAGCAACTAATTTTTTTGTATTTTGATTTAGTGCAGCAAACAAAGTAGTAAATAAAACTAAGCAAGACAAAAACAAAGTAAAGAGATTGAGAAGTGGAGACTCCCCTTGCAGCGTGTCTTGATCTCCCCGGCAACGGCGCCGTAAAAGAGCTTGATGGCGTGTATTTCACACGTTCGTTGGGCAACCCCAAGAGGAAGGTATGATGCGCACAGCAGCAAGTTTTCCCTCAGAAAGAAACCAAGGTTTATCGAACCAGGAGGAGCCAAGAAGCACGTTGAAGGTTGATGGCGGCGGGATGTAGTGCGGCGCAACACCGGAGATTCCGGCGCCAACGTGGAACCCGCACAACACAACCAAAGTACTTTGCCCCAACGAAACAGTGAGGTTGTCAATCTCACCGGCTTGCTGTAACAAAGGATTAACCGTATTGTGTGGAAGATGATTGTTTGCAGAGAAAATAGTAAAAACAAGTATTGCAGCAGATTTGTATTTCAAGTATTAAAGAATGGACCGGGGTCCACAGTTCACTAGAGGTGTCTCTCCCATAAGATAAAAGCATGTTGGGTGAACAAATTACAGTCGGGCAATTGACAAATAGAGAGGGCATAACAATGCACATACATGACATGATAAGTATAGTGAGATTTAATTGGGCATTACGACAAAGTACATAGACCGCCATCCAACCGCATCTATGCCTAAAAAGTCCACCTTCGAGGTTATCGTCCGAACCCCTCCAGTATTAAGTTGCAAACAACGGACAATTGCATTAAGTATGGTGCGTAATGTAATCAACAACTACATCCTCGGACATAGCGCCAATGTTTTATCCCTAGTGGCAACAAGCACAACACAACCTTAGAACTTTCTCGTCATCGTCCCGGTGTCAATGCGAGGCATGAACCCACTATCGAGCATAAGTACTCCCTCTTGGAGTTAAAAGTAAAAACTTGGCCAGAGCCTCTACTAGAAACGGAGAGCATGCAAGATCATAAACAACACATGTATAATAACTTGATAATTAACATGACATAGTATTCTCTATCCATCGGATCCCGACAAACACAACATATAGAATTACGGATAGATGATCTTGATCATGTTAGGCAGCTCACAAGATCCGACAATGATAGCACAATGGGGAGAAGACAACCATCTAGCTACTGCTATGGACCCATAGTCCAGGGGTAGACTACTCACACATCACACCGGAGGCGACCATGGCGACGTAGAGTCCTCCGGGAGATGATTCCCCTCTCCGGCAGGGTGCCGGAGGCGATCTCCTGGATCCCCCGAGATGGGATCGGCGGCGACGGCGTCTCAGTAAGGTTTTCCGTATCGTGGCTCTCGCATCGGGGGTTTCGTCACGGAGGCTATTTGTAGGCGGAAGGGTAGGTCAAGAGGCGGCACGGGGGCCCCACACCACAGGGCCGCGCGGCCAAGGGGGGGGGGCGCGCCGCCCTAGGGTGTGGCCCCTCTTCGTCTCTCCTTCGGACTTCTGGAAGCTTCGTGAGAAAATAGGCCCCTGGGCTTTGATTTCGTCCAATTCCGAGAATATTTCCTTACTAGGATTTCTGAAACCAAAAGCAGCAGAAAAACAAAGAATCGGCACTTCGGCATCTTGTTAATAGGTTAGTTCCAGAAAATGCACGAATATGACATAAAGTGTGCATAAAACATGTAGATAACATCAATAATGTGGCATGGAACATAAGAAATTATCGATACGTTGGAGACGTATCAGACGCCAACACATTCTGGCACGCCCGGTGGGACAATCTTCGACATCCACCGCATCGCCATCTACATCCGAGATGGCGGAAAGCACTCCGGTCAAGTATGAGGACCTGACTGACGACCTCAAGAAGAAACATGATGAGATCAAGACAGTCCTCGAAGCCGAACTCATCGGCTCCTTTGAAAGGACCCGCTCACACGATGTCAAGCTCTATGAGAACGCACGGCCGTGGCCTGGCGTCGGCATGGTGGATCTCAGCCACTCCATAAGGGAGCCAGGGTTCTCCTTTGGTATCAACATGGCAGGGCTTGCGAGCCGCCATGGCAGAGATGAAGCAGAAAGAAGCCACTCCCGTGGCAAGGATAAAGAGAAGGCCGATCTACGCGGCCGGCCCCAAGATAATGACAGATGGTACCTGACAGGGGAGGAAGTGGGAAGCATGCGGTATCGACGCCCACTCTCTGCACCTCCCCTCAACGAATATGAGCAGCAGTGTGACCGACGTCGACGCTACGACGTGGATGATGAGAGGTATCGTCGGTTTGACGCAGAGGACAGAAGGTATCGTCAGCATGACATGAACGACGATAGGTACAATCGTCACGCTAGAGGGAGGTCAAGGGAACAAGACGACGTGGACAGGCACTGGGACTGCCCCTTCTTCAGACACTGCTGGGATTCAGGAATGAGCCGATTGCCTACAATCGGCAATTGCCCGAATGCAACCGGAAGAAGAAGGAGGCAGCCAACGTATCCGTGTTTAAGCGCCCGGGACCTATCCCGCCACAAAGCAAACGCGCTGAGTCACCTCGCTTGGAAGATCTAGATGATTCGGAAGACGAGGGAGAAGAAGAAGACAGTACCACCGGCCAAGGTGGTGCCCTGATGGACTCAGCCGCTCCCAAAAGCGCAGGGTTCAGCGATTGCGCGGCCTGGAGGAAGCCGAAAGGTTATACTTGCATACGCTAAGGAAAGCACGACCTGATCTGGCTGCGAAAGTTCAGCGAACCCTGGATGAAGAGGGTCGTCCACAAAGAAAAGAGTGGCGCCCCAAGCAAAGGAAAGCCGATGATGAGACATCGGCTGGCACGAACATGGTGTTCATCCTTCCGGCGGAGTTTAGTGCTCCAGGATTTAACGAAGCACCCGTGGCACAACTTGACTGCGGCCCACGGCCGGTCATCTTCGAGAAACCACGAGAAAGGAGCTACAGGCATCTGAAGGCCCTGTACTTGCGAGGTTACATCAATGGGCAGCCTGTCAACAAGATGTTGGTAGACACCGGAGCGGCAGTTAACATCATGCCATACTCCATGCTACGTCGGTTAGGACGCTCCAGCTCGGATCTGATCAAGACCAACGTGACATTGAGCGATTTCAACGGACAAGCATCTGACGCGCAAGGTGTTCTGAATGTGGATTTGACCGTAGGAAAGAAAACGGTCCCTACGACGTTCTTCATCGTCGACAGCAAGAGTTCCTATGCTGTCCTGCTAGGAAGAGATTGGATTCACGCCAACTGTTGCATCCCTTCCACGATGCACCAATGCCTAATACAGTGGGATGGAGATGAAGTAGAAGTCGTCCACGCAGATGATTCGGCCGAAATTTCAACGGCTGGCATGAATGTTTGGGAGACATCAGGCCAAGAACCCCTCTCGGGCATCAATTTGGACGACCGCGAGCGCATCGACGTGACAAAGAATGGGGTTAGGCTGGTTTTATCCACCGGCCTGACCGTGTAACAAGAGCAACGTCGACGAACAAATGTGGCGATACCGATCCAGACGATCGGCCCCAGAGATTTGTGGAGGGACATTACCTTCATCGAGCAAGCAACGTGGAGGCCGATTCCAGCAATCGGCCAAAATTATCCTCAACGTACGTTTTGTCTGTGTTCGGCGGTGATCCAATAAATGCCTGAAAAGCCGATACCATCAGATTACTTGACAGAATCGGCTCGGGGGGCACATAGAAGGATAGAACACGAGGATACGAATTTGAAGCAAGTCAAGATATATTCTGTGATAAAGTATGGGGGCCGATGCGTGAACAAATCGGCCGTAAAAAAAAAATCGAAGAAATTTTAAGCACAGCCGATGTGCAGACATCGACTCAAGGGTGGCTCAGCGGCGCCAGCAGAAGCAAGCAGGTCTGAGGGCTCGTAACCCTGACTGACGAAGAAAGCAGCGTAAACAGTCAGGGTAAGGATAAGCCCAACGAAGGGAACGTACCTCTTCTGGGACCATGAGGACAGCCGATGATGAAGCAATTGGCTATGGCATTTTCGCTTGGAGGGTGGCTAAGATGGCGACTTAGCATCCATAGATTGTGGAGAACATCAAAACTCCATCAACATTCTCACTGGAAGTTGCGCCAGGATGCCAAAGACGATGAGCCGATAGGAGCAGCAAGGCGCAAGAGTTGAGCTGGAAAAGCCCGGGGGCAGCTCGCCCTAGGGATTCTTTGTTCTAGCAAGCCGATTTTGTTGAAATCGGCTGGCTCACTATTGTCCTCGCTCTGACTGAGGCTCGGGGGGCAGCTTGCCCTGGAGGATCCTTTGCTACAGGAAGCCGATTTTGTTGGAATCGGCTGGCTCTGCATCATGGCTCTGCATCACAGCTTGTCTGAAGAATGGTGCTGATGTTGCAACATTATCAGTTTCAGCATGCAAGTCGATTCAGCAACAGACCCAGAGCTCTGTTTAAGGCTCCTGCCCAAAACCACATCGCCGGCCTGCTGGGTCGGCCGGTAAGATTCATAATCGGGTTATGATCCTTGTTGAGGTGTTTCATGATGCAAAGCCGATGCACAGTCATCGACTCTAGTACAAGCACGCAGAGTTGCCAGGTTGCCAGTTCGGCAGGGCTATCAGGGGAGTGCTGGCATACAAGGCAGCCTTTTGCTCATTGAACTGAGGGTGGTCATCTGCAGTATCGGCTGACAACGGAAGAACGGTGGTCGACTGGTTGGCCCCGCATGATAGCTCTCTCAGGTATGACCGACCCCGGGTCTGTTTATCTGAATTATGTGTCCTCATCACTGTTTTCACCTCGGCTGAGGCTCGGGGGGCAGCTGGCCTCGTGGATACTCTGTTTTTAGAAGCCGATTGAAGAGTCATCGGCTAGCAAGGCAACGCGATTACTCTCAAAGGCGATGAGTTCTTGCAAAAGAGAGATCCATTATCACCGATGGAGAATTGGTTCTGGGCTATCTGGTTGCTGCAAGGGAACAGAGCAGAGGATATCTGTACTACAGGGGTCTCGGTTTCAACAGCAAGTCGTTTCGGCCGCGGTTTTAGGACTCTTTGGAAGGCGTTGGTCTGCCTCATTGTCCACCAGGGCTTCGATTCATCAGTCGAGGAGGTGAAAGATGGATCATGAGGGACCGATGCATTGTCATCGGCTCATTAAGCATTGGCTAAGTGGCGATCGACGGGATCAGTATGAAGGAAAATCGGCTAAATTGGCATAAGGGAAATCGGCAAAATCGAATTGGGGAATTTCTTCATAAGCAAGATTTCTTACATAGAAGAGCTGATTACTCTCAAAAGGGAGTACTAAGGGGATACATTGCCCCATATACTGCTACTGATCCTAGCTAGGGGTCCTATCTACGGGCTGTTGCAGCCCTCGTCATCGCCTTCATCGCCGCTGTCCGTGCTGCTCCCGGCCGGCTCGTCGTCGCTGCTCCAGCGGCCGCCGGCAGGACCTTCGTTGTCCTCATCCTCCTCGTCGTCGTCGCCGTCGCTGTCGAAGTCACTCAGATTCCCCGGCCAGGGGCAATGGCGCTTGGCCGGTGGCTCGTCGGGGAGGCTGTCGACGTCGTCCTCCTCCTCTTCCTCCTCCTTCACCTCCTCGGAGGTGGTGAAGTCGTCCCAGGAGAAGCGATCGTCATCGCTCTCCTCCTCCGATTCCCCGTGGGCGAGGAAGCGGAGGTCACTCTCCCCGTCCGTCGAGGACTTGTCGTCCTCGGACCAGACGGAGACGTCGTGGCCGGGCTCCTCCCCGGCCGCTATGGCGCGGCGGACGTTGGCCGCGTGGACCTCCTGTGGGTCCCGTTCTGGCGTCGGCTCATGGGAGGAGGAGGACCCGAGGGAAAGTCCCGATGAGGCGGAGGAAGAAGAAGACATGGTGCACAGGAGGGTTTTTTGGAATGCTAATGCGGAAAGAACGAGGAGGAGAACTGTTCGATGCGGTTAAATAAAAGAAGTGGAGGTTTAATGTTCGAACAGTTTTCGAGGAGGTGGTGCCAAAAAACTGTCAAATCGTGCAGAGAAGATGGGAGGGCAAGTCGTCATGATGGAAAATACTGCGACGGTTCTGCTCTGCCACGACATGACCCCTCGGAAGAAGAACAGAGTGGTTTTGAAATTATCATTACCAAAACCAGGGGGCATGTGTTATCACCGGAATTTGACCAGATCAGAGGTGGGCCGCGATCAAGATGGGCTTGAAGATATATACATGGAGGAAATACGTGAACCGGCCTTTTATACCAAGTTGGGCTAAACTGCCCGTGTATCTGTAACATAGTAGATCGCATCTTAGTTTAGAAGATAGAATGTTACCTGTGCACGGTTTAGTGCACGTCCACATTAGAAAGTCCCCTGGACTATAAATATGTACCTAGGGTTTATGGAATAAACAACAACCAACGTTCACCCCAAACAAATCTCGGCGCATCGCCAACTCCTTCGTCTCGAGGGTTTCTACCGGTAAGCACCATGCTGCCTAGATCGCATCTTGCGATCTAGGCAGCGTAATGCCTATCCCCGTTGTTCATGCGTTGCTCGTGCTCGAAGCCTTTTTGATGGCGAGCAACGTAGTTATCTTAGGCATGTTAGGGTTAGCATTGTTCTTCGTATAATATGCTATCGTAGTGCGACCCTTGCATGTCTAGCCGCCCTTACGCCTATCTTAGGTGTAGGGGCGGCACCCCGCTTGATCACTATTTAGTAGATTCGATCCGTTACG
This sequence comes from Lolium rigidum, assembly GCF_022539505.1. Lineage (NCBI taxonomy): Eukaryota > Viridiplantae > Streptophyta > Magnoliopsida > Poales > Poaceae > Lolium > Lolium rigidum. Next base: position 407,952,668 of record NC_061510.1, read on the forward strand.
GTTGCTCCTTGATTCTACAAGGATTAGTTTAACATCTGCAATAGTTAGGCCTTACAAAGGGTTGGAGGATCCAGCGGCGTGTAGGGTGTAGTTTGCTAGCCCTAGACAGGATGTTCCGAGGATCAACCTCGTGTTGGTTTTTAGGCCCCGTCTAGGATCGGCTTACGATCACCGTACGCGAGCGCGAGGCCCAATCGTGAGTAGGATGATCCGATTATGCGGTGAAAACCCCAAATCGTCGTAGATCAGATTAGCTTTATCTTGATCAAGCAGGACCACCATATATTCGGACACCTTGTCTGAATCATGGGTGGATCGGCTCTTTGAGCCGATTCACGGGATAACCTCGAGAGCCGATCGAGGCTCGTATTTAACGTTTACGTGTGTGCCCCTGCAGGAAACTAAGCGAGGCATCATCCACACCTTCCCGACCGGGTATAGGTCGGGTGGCACGCCCTGCGACAGCATCGGGCGCGTGACCAGAAGGCTTTGCGGGCCGTCGCTCAGAGGGACTGGGGCCAGCCGCAGCCCTTAGTTGTTCCCGGCTCTCCTGTGTTGCCAGTCGTTGCCCGACGGTGGGTTTCTGACGCCAACAGATATAGAAAGTTCTAAGCTTGGGGAAGCTGGTTTTCATGATCTTTTTAGTCCCCCAAGCATTGAGGAGAAAATTTACTTTGATGATACTTTGCCTCCCATATATGATGATTATAATGATAGTAGTCTTTTGTTACAGCCTGTTATGGAGGATAAATTTGATTATGATTACAATATGCCTCCTATATTTGATGTTGAGAATAATAATGATAGCTACTTTGTTGAATTTGCTCCTACTACAATTAATAAGAATGACTATGCCTATGTGGAGAGTAATAATTTTATGCATGAGACTCATGATAAGAATGCTTTATGTGATAGTTATATTGTTGAGTTTGCTCATCATGCTACTGAAAGTTATTATGAGAGAGGAAAATATGGTTGTAGAAATTTTCATGTTAATAAAATACCTCTCTATGTGCTGAAATTTTTGAAGCTACACTTGTTTTATCTTCCTATGCTTGTTACTTTGCTCTTCATGAACTTATTTATTTACAAGATTCCTTTTCAAAGGAAGCATGTTAGGCTTAAATGTGTTTTGAATTTGCCTCTTGATGCTCTCTTTTGCTTCAAATACTATCTCTTGCGAGTGCATCATTAAAACTGCTGAGCCCATCTTAATGGCTATAAAGAAAGAACTTCTTGGGAGATAACCCATGTGTTTATTTTGCTACGAGTACTTTTATTTTGTATTTGAGTCTTGGAAGTTGTTACTACTGTAGCAACCTCTCCTTATCTTATTTTATTGCATTGTTGTGCCAAGTAAAGTCTTTGATAGAAAGGTTGATACTAGATTTGGATTACTGCGCAGAAACAGATTTCTTTGCTGTCACGAATTTCGACCTGCCTCTCTGTAGGTAGCTGATGTCCCACAAGTATAGGGGATCGCGGAAGTCTTCGAGGGAAGTAAAACCCAAATTTATTGATTCGACACAAGGGGAGGTAAAGAATACTTATAAGCCTTAACAACTGAGTTGTCAATTCAGCTGCACCTAGAAAAGCACTAGCAACAGGGGTGATGTGAAAGTAGCAGTGATATGAGAGCAATAGTAACGATAACACGACAGCGAGTAATAGTAGTATGAGAGCAATGGCACCAGAAAATAGTTGATACTACTTCCAATGACATGTAGAACAGGTATATGATGATGAAAGATGGACCGGGGTTCCCAGCTATCTACACTAGTGGCAACTCTCCAATAACAAGTGTTGGGTGAACAAATTACAATCGGGCAATTGATAGGATTGAAATAGCATTAAGACAGAATATCAAGATCATTAATCATGTAGGCATGTTTTCCATATATAGTCGTACGTGCTCGCAATGAGAAACTTGCACAACATCTTTTGTCCTACCAGCCGGTGGCAGCCGGGCCTCAAGGGAAACTACTTGGATATTAAGGTACTCCTTTTAATAGAGCACCGGAGCAAAGCATTAACACTTGGTGAAAACATGTGTCCCTCACATCACCGCCATCCCCTCCGGTTGTCCCGATTCTTGTCACTTCGGGGCCTTTGGTTCCGGACAGTGACATGTGCATACAACTTGTAGATACAATCTAAGCAATAAGTATAGAGCTTAAATCTAAGATCATGCCACTCGGGCCCTAGTGACAAGCATTAAGCATAACAAGATTGCAGCAACAATAACTTCATAAACTTTGTAGATAGACAATCATAACGTAACAATCCATCGGATCCCGACAAACACAACACCGATTACATCGGATGAATCTCAATCATGTAAGGCAGCTCATGAGATCATTGTATTGAAGTACATGGGAGAGATGATACCAACTAGCTACGGCTAGAACCCGTAGTCCATGGGGGAACTACTCACGGAGCATGATGGAGGCGATGGCGTTGATGGAGATGGCTTCCGGGGGCACTTCCCCGTCCCGGCAGGGTGCCGGAACAGAGACTTCTGTCCCCCGAATTGGAGTTTCGCGATGGTGGCGGCGCCCCTGGAGTCTTTCTGGAGTTTCGTCAAGTGGTCCTGCGTTTTTAGGTCGAAAGGGCTTAAATAGGCGAAGAGGTGGCGCAGGAGGGGCGACAGGGTGGCCCCACAGTAGGCCGGCGCGGCCAAGGTGTGGCCCGCGCGGCCCACATGTGTGGTGGCCCCCTGGCTCTCCTCCGACTCCCCTTCGGTGTTCGGGTGCTTCCGGGAAAAATAGGATGTTTGGTCTTCGTTTCGTCGAATTCCGAGAATATTGCCCGAACAGCCTTTACGGAACCAAAAACAGCGAGAAAACGAGAGCCGACACTGTGGCATCTTGTTAATAGGTTAGTTCCGGAAAATGCATAAAAACATTATAAAGTGCAAGCAAAACATGTAAGTATTGTCATAAAACAAGCATGGAACATCAGAAATTATGGATATGTTGGAGACGTATCAGCATCCCCAAGCTTAGTTCCTGCTCGTCCTCGAGTAGGTAAACGATAAAAAGAGTAATTTCTGTAGTGACATGCTACTTACATAACCTTGATCATACTTTTACAAAGCACATGAGATGAATGAAGTGACTCAAGGCAATAATCTATAGTTGCTAACAAATAGATAACATATAGCAAAACTTTTCATGAAGAGTACTTTCAAGACAAGCATCAAAAGCCTTGCACAAGAGTTAACTCATAAAGCAATAAATTCATAGTAAAGGTATTGAAGCAACACAAAGGAAGATTAAGTTTCAGCGGTTGCTTTCAACTTATAACGTGTATATCTCATGGATAATTGTCAACATAAAGTAATATGATGAATGCAAATAAGCAAGTATGTAAGAATCAATGCACAGTTGACACAAGTGTTTGCTTCTAAGATGGAAGGAAGTAGGTAAACTGACGCAACATAAAGTAAAGAATGGCCCATCGCGAGAGGAAGCGAGGATTAAATCATGTGCTAGAGCTTTTTAAGTTTTGAAATCATATAGAGAGCATAAAAGTAAAGTTTTGAGAGGTGTTTGTTGTTGTCAACGAATGATAGTGGGCACTCTAACTACCTCATCAACCAGACTTTCAAGAGCGGCTCCCATGAAGGACGTTATCTCTACCGAGCAAGGTAGATCATCCCTCTTCTCTTTTGTTTACACATGTATTTTAGTTTCATTATTTATGGATGACACTCCTCCCAACCTTTTGCTTTCACAAGCCATGGCTAACCGAATCCTCGGGTGCCTTCCAACATTCACATACCATGAAGGAGTGTCTATTTGCAAAATTAAGTTGCTTACCGATGAATCGGGGCAAAACACGTGAAGAGAATTATTAATGCAAGTTAATTAATTGGGGTCGGGAACCCCATTGCCGGCTCTTTTTGCAAAATTATTGGATAAGCGGATGAAGCCACTAGTCCATTGGTGAGAGTCTGTCAAGAGTAAATGACAAGGTTGAAAGATAAAACACCACATACTTCCTCATGAGCTATAAAACATTAACACAAATTAAGAAGCATTTTGAAGGTTTAATGGTAGCACATGAAGTATTTACTTGGAATGGCAGGAAATACCACATAGTAGGTAGATATGGTGGACACAAATGGCATAGTGGTTGGCTCAAGGTTTTGGATGCACGAGAAGCATTCCCTCTCAGTACAAGGCTTTGGGCTAGCAAGGTTATTTGAAGCAAACACAAGTATGAACCGGTACAGACAAAACTTACATAAGAACATATTGCAAGCATTATAATACTCTACATCTGTCTTCCTTGTTGCTCAAACACTTTTAGCGAGAAAATATCTAGACCTTAAGAGAGAGCAATCATGCAAACCAATTTTAACAAGCTCTACGGTAGTTCTCCACTAATAGGCTTAGACTACATGAAAAAACTTAATCATGATCTACTTGAGAGCTCAAAACAATTGCCAAGTGTCAAATTATCCAAGACATGATGAGGCATTTTCTGTTTTCAACCAAATATAAATAAGTGCAATAGCTTCCAACTTTTATCATTGAACATTAAAAGTAAAACGAAGAACACGAGTGTTCATATGAAAAAGCGGAGCATGTCTCTCTCCCAAACAAGGATTGCTAGGATCCGATCTTATTCAAACACAAACAAAACGAAAATAAACACACAGACGCTCCAAGTAAAGCACATATGATGTGACCGAATAAAAATATAGTTTCAATAGAAGAAACCTGATAAGTTGATGAAGAAGGGGATGCCTTGGGCATCCCCAAGCTTAAACGCTTGAGTCTTCTTGAAATATGCAGGGATGAACCACGGGGGCATCCCCAAGCTTAGACTTTTCACTCTTCTTGATCATATATCATCCTCCTCTCTTGACCCTTGAAAACTTCCTTCACACCAAACTTCTCATAAACTTCATTAGAGGGGTTAGTACTCAAAAAATTTGAATCCACCTTGGTCCTGTAGTGGCACATTGCAAGAACTCAATAAAACATTAGCTACAGCTCTCCACGTCTAGAAAACCTCGCTTAAAGTCCACAAGAGACAATGCAAAAAACAGAGATAGAATCTGCCAAAACAGAACATCCAGTAAAGACGAATTTTAAATAAATACTTCCGTTGCTCAAATCAGAAAACTCAAAACTAATGAAAGTTGCGTACATATCTGGGGAACACGCACGTAAATTGGAATATTTTTCTGAGTTACCTACAGAGACAACAGCCCAGATTCGTGACAGATAGAAATATGTTTCTGCGCAGAAATCCAAATCTAGTATCAACCTTCGATTAGAGGCTTCACTTGGCACAACAAAACACAAAACTAAGATAAGGAGAGGTTGCTACAGTAGTAAACAACTTCCAAGACACAAATATAAAACAAAGTACTGTAGCAAAATAACACATGGGTTATCTCCCAAGAAGTTCTTTTCTTTATAGCCATTAAGATGGGCTCAGCAGTTTCGATGATGCACTCGCAAGAAATAAGAGTTGAAGCAAAAGAGAGTATCAAAAGGCAAATTCAAAACACATTTAAGCCTAACATGCTTCCTATGCATAGGAATCTTGTACACAAATAAATTCATGAAGAACAAAGTGACAAGCATAAGAAGATAAAACAAGTGTAGCTTCAAAATTTTAAGCATATAGAGAGGTGTTTTAGTACCATGCAAATTTCTACTACCATATTTTCCTCTCTCATAATAATTTTCAGTAGCTTCATGAATAAACTCAACAATATAACTATCACATGCAGCATACTTTTCATGATTTCCAAACACATAATTTTTATCAAGTTCAAGAATAGTGGAATTAAAACTTTCAAACTTACTTTTATTAATAAAATAACAAGGTAGTTGATCAATCTCAAGAGATATGGGACTCATAGATAAAGTCAAAAACTCTCCAATCCCATTTTCATTAGTAGCACAATTAATATTATCAAGTAACATAGGACCATCATCTAGAGCTTTATCATAAACATTTGCCAAGCAAAATTCTTTAGTACCATGCATTTCGACATCAGGCACAAACAAAGCATTATCATAAGATTTATCAAAGTAGCATGGATTATCATATATAACAGTAGCATAATTATTTTCACAAGTTTTACTCATAGGTAGTATTTCAAGAGAATCCACAGGAACATAACATTCAACCTCTTCCGGTAAGCATGGAGGACAATCAAATAGTGTAAGAGATAAAGAGTTACTCTCATTAGAAGGTTGGCATGGGTAGCTAATCCATTCTTCCTCCTTTTGTTCGTCGCTCTCCTCTTCTTTTTCATCCAATGAGCTTTCGGGTTCATCAATTTCCTCCTCTTTTTCATCCAATGAGCTTTCGGGTTCATCAATTTCTTCTTCCACCGGTTCCTGCTAATTGTGAGTGCATTCTTG
>NC_061510.1:407959159-408078608 GCF_022539505.1 Lolium rigidum
GAAATCGGGGGTCAAAAAAAATCCAAGAATAGAAAGAATTTTGGTTCATAGAGGATGACATGCGGGACCCATGATCCTGCATCGTAAACGGCTCGATCGGAGAACGTTGAACGAGATGGCGCGATCGAGAAAAAAACAATGCCGGAGAGGCTGCCATCCGGGCCCTACATCCCTCGGCGGTGCGGATTTGCGTTGACTCGGCCGGCGAACCCGAGAATTCGCGATGCACCACGTCCCGGGCCACCATACGCGACGTTTTGGCCGCTTTCGTCGGGCTAGGTGGCCTCAAAAACGAGAAAAAAAAAGTTTTGACATGCACCACGGAGGGACCAAAATCGTCGGCCATTGTACACCAGCAATCACGGCGCGACTTCAACTTCGTCGGCCATGGAAACTTTTCTTGTAGTGATCAACACGACTAAACCAAGTACTAACACAGCATGCACACTGTCACCTTCACACTATGTAGGTGTTGACGGTCAGAAACCCCCTGGCGGGCAGAGACGGTCAACACGGTAGAGCCGGGAACAACTAGGGCTGCGGCTGGCCCCAGTCCCTCAGAGCGACGGCCCGCAAAGCCTCCTGGTCGCACGCGCCGATGCCAATCGCAAGGGCATGCCACCTGACCTATACCTGGTCAGGAAGGTGTGGATGATGCCTCGCTTAGTTTCCTGCATGGCATACACGTAAACATTAAATACGAGCCTCGATCGGCTCTCGGGTTATCCTCGTGAATCGGCTCAAAGAGCCGATCCACCCATGATCCGGACAAGGTGTCCGAATATATGGTGGTCCTGCTTGATCAAGATAAAGCTAATGAGATCTACGACGATTTGGGGTTTTCACCGCATAATCGGATCATCCTACTCACGATTGGGCCTCGCGCTCGCGCACGGTGACCGTAAGCCGATCCTAGACAGGGCCTAAAAACCAACACGAGGTTGATCCCCGGAACATCCTTTCTAGGGCTAGCAAACGCCACCCTACACGCCGCTGGATCCTCCAACCCTTTGTAAGGCCTAACTATTGCGGATGTTAAACTAATCCTTGATGAAACAAGGAGCAACCGTAACGGATCAGATCTACTAAACTATGATCAAGCGGGGTGCCGCCCCTACACCTAAGATAGGTGTAAGGGCGGCTAGATGTGCAAGGGTTGCATAACGAAAGCATGTAATTCGAAGAACAATGCTAACCCTAACACATCTAACATAACTACGTTGCTCGCCATAAAAAAGGCTTCAGTACGAGCAACGCATGAACAACGTGGGCAGGCTTGTGCTGCCTAGATCGCAAGATGCGATCTAGGCAGCATGGTGCTTACCGGAGAAACCCTCGAGACGAAGGAGTTGGCGATGCGCCGAGATTTGTTTGTGGTTGAACGTTGGTTGTTGTTTATTCCATAAACCCTAGATACATATTTATAGTCCAGCGGACTTTCTAATGTGGGCGTGCACCAAACCGTGCACGAGTAAGATTCTATCTTCTAAACTAAGATGCGATCTAATATGTTACAGATACACGGGCAATTAAGCCCAACTTGGTATAAAAGGCCGATTCACGTATTTCTTCTATATATATATCCTTCACGTCCATCTTGATCGCGGCCCACCTCTGACTCGGTCAAATTCTGGTGATAACACATGCCCCCTGGTTTTGGTAATGATAATTTCAAAACCACTCTGTTTTTCCTCCGAGGGGTCATGTCGTGGCAGAGCAGAACCGTCGCAGTATGCTTCATCATGACGACTTGCCTTCCCAACTTCTCTGCACGATTTGACAGTTTTGGTACCATGTCCTCGAAAACTGCTCGAAAATTAAATCCCCATCTCCTTTTATTTAACCGCATCGAACAGTTCTCCTCTTCACCCCCTCCGCATTAGCTCTCCAAAAAACCCTCCTCTGCAACCATGTCTTCTTCCTCTTCCTCTTCTTCTTCATCGGATCTTTCCTACGTGTCCTCTCCCATCCGAGAGTCGACGCCCGAGTGGGGTACGCAGGCGGCGTACGATATCCTCGCCCCAACGGCGTGGGACAAAGAGGACCACGACTCCTCCGTCCGGTCCGAGGATGACAAATCCTTGACCGACGGGGAGAGCGACCTCCGCTTCCTTGCTGACGGGGAATCGGAGGAGGAGAGCGATGACGATCGTTTCTCCTGGGCAGACTTCACCACCTCCGAGGAGGTGAAGGAGGAGGAAGAGGAGGAGGACGACGACGACAGCCTCCCCGACGAGCCGCCGGCCAAGCGCCATTGCCCCTGGCCGGGGAATCTGAGTGACTTTGACAGCGACGGCGATGACGACGATGAGGAGGATGAGGACAACGAAGGTCCTGCCGGCGGCCGCTGGAGCAGCGACGACGAGCCGGCCGGGAGCAGCGCCGACAGCGGCGATGAAGGCGATGACGAGGGCTGCAACAGCCCGTAGATAGGACTCCTAGCTAGGATCGATAGCGATAAACGGGGCAATGTATCCCCTTAGCACTCCCTTTTGAGAGCAATCAGCTCTTCTGTGTAAGAAATCTGGTTTATCAATGAAGAAATTCCCCAATTTGATTTTGCCGATTTCCTTTAGGATAATTTAGCCGATTGTCCTTCGTACGGATTCTGCCGATTGTCAATTTGGTCAAAGCCCAGTGAGCCGACAGCAGCGCATCGGTCCCTCACGATAAATTTCGAGATAGATCCACCCGGACCCAAACTCCCGGTCAAACAAGGCCAAGCCATAATCGTGCAAACCTTAGGACTTGCAAATGCAGATCCCACCGGAGGGCATGTCAAACTTAGCGGCAAAACTCCTGAAATAATGTCCAGTCTCTTTATTAACTTTAAATTTCAGACATTCTTCTGCCGCACCCTTCTCTTTCAGATCCTCTTTGCTTTCAGGAGAGCCCCAGGACTGTTGCTGGGTCAACTCAAACGTTGAAGCTGCCACTTCCGCAGAACAGGCATCACTTGTCCACAAATTCCCTTGTGATGGTCTGCAGTGACGTTTGTAATCCTGCTCTGTCTTCTAACAGCAACCATCTCTCACGGCAAATTGAAATGCAGAGCCGACCGATCTCAGCCAAATCGGCTCCTTATAGCAAAGGACCTTTCGTGGCAAGCTGCCCCCCGAGCCTCAGCCGGGGTGGAAACAGTGATGAGGACCCGTAACTCAGGCAAACAGGCCTGGGCTCAACAATGTCTGAGAGCGCTATCGTGCGGGGCCAACCAGTTGATCACCTTTCATCCGTCGACAGCCGATACAGTCAATCCAGCAGGCTGGTAAACTGGTGTTGAGTAGGTGTCTCCAACAGAGCCCTGGGCTTGTCGCTGAATCAACTGGCATGCTGAAACTGACAATTTTGCAACATTAGTACCATTCTTCAGACAAATTGCGATGCAGAGCCAGCCGATTCCAACAAAATCGGCTTCCTGTAGCAAAGGATCCTTCGGGGCAAGCTGCCCCCCGAGCCTCAGTCGGGGCGAGAATAGCAGTGAGCCGACCACGCCGGTCATCCTCGGTTTCCAACTCGTAATGCAGCATCAGCCGATTCAACAAAATTGGTTCTTTAGAGTGAGGAATTTCAGGGCGAGCCCCCCCCCCCCCCCCCGAGCTTCTTCAGTTCAATCCTTGCGCCTTGCTGATCAGATCGGCTCATCATCTCCAGCAGGCTGCAGCAACTTCCGGTGAGGATGTCCTCGCATTTCTGACGCCCTCCAACTCTGGGCGCAACAACCCCTGGAAGTGACAGTTACTGGGTCAAAACGTGACAGCCGATGGCTTCGTCATCGGCGGTTCTCCTGGTCTTAGAAGAGATATGCTCCCTTCGTTAGGCTCATCCCTACCCTGACTTGCACGTTAGTCAGGGTTACGATCCGCAATCCTGCAGTCCTGGTTCTAGAAGATGTCACGTTCCTCGCTGCTAACGCCGCTGAACTTGAAGACTTGCCAATGGGAATTAGGGGTCCTTGAAGGGAAGACCCACTCCCACTCCCTGCTCCATTGATCCTTAAGTCGATGTCTGCACATCGGCTATGCTTGAAAAATTTTGAATTTTCGGCCGATTTGTGTATCGGCCCCCATACTCCAATACCCATCATCAAAGGATGAGACGCTTCCACTGCATATCCTCGTGTTTTATCCACCTGGGTGCCCCCCGGAGCCGATTCTGTCAAGAGAATTGATGGTATCGGCTCTGTTGGATAACATGTTGAACCCAGGCAGAATGGATGGTGAGGATAATTTTGGCCGATTGCTGGAATCGGCCTCCCGTTGCTTTCTCGGTGAAGGTTTTGTGATGTCCCTTCATAAATTTTTTGGGGCCGATCACAAGGATCAGTCTCGCCACGTTTATCCATCGATATTTGCTTTTGTCACACGGTCAGGCCGGTGGATAAAACCAGCCTAACCCCGTTCTTTGTCACGTCGATGCGCTCACAGTCGTCCAAATTGATGCCTGAGAGCGGCTCTTGGCCTGATGTCTCCCAAATGTCCATGCCGGCCGTTGAAACCTCGACTGAATCATCTGCATGGACGACTTCTACCTCATCTCCATCCCACTGTATCAGGCATTGGTGCATCGTGGATGGAATGCAACAGTTGGCGTGGATCCAATCTCTCCCTAGTAGGACATCGTAGGTACTCTTGCTGTCGACGATAAAGAACGTCGTAGGGACAGTCTTTCTTCCTACGGTCAGATCCACATTCAAAACACCTTGCGCGTCAGATGCTTGGCCGTTGAAATCGCTCAGTGTTACGTTGGTCTTGATCAGATCCGAGCTGGAGCGTCCCAACCGATGTAGCATGGAGTATGGCATAATGTTAACTGCCGCTCCGGTGTCCACCAACATCTTGTTGACAGGCTGCCCATTGATGTAACCTCGCAAGTACAGGGCCTTCAGATGCCCGTAACTTCTTTCTTTTGGCTTCTCAAAGATGACCGGCCGTGGGCCGCAGTCTAATTGTGCCACAGGTGCTTCATACAATCTTGGAGCGCTGAACTCCGCTGGAAGGATGAAGACCATGTTTGTGCCAGCCGATGTATCATCATCGGCTTTCCTCTGCTTGGGGCGCCACTCTTTTCTTTGTGGCCGACCTTCTTCGTCCAGGGTTCGCCGAATTCTGGCGGCCAGATCAGGCCGTGCCTTCCTTAGCGTGTGCGGGTACAATCTTTCGGCTTCTTCCAACCCACGCGGACGCCGAACCCTTCGCTTTTGGGAACGGCTGAGCCCATCGGGGCACCACCCGGGCCGATGATATTTATCTTCTTCATCATCGTCCTCTAGTTCCTCGAGATCTTCCACCCGAGCGGACTCAGCATGCTTGTTCCGAGGCGGGAGAGGCCCTAGACGCTTGAACACGGACACGTTAGCCGCATCCTTCTTCCTTTGTTTGCACTCTGGGCAGTTCTCGATTGTTGGCAATCGGCTCATTCCTGAGTCCCAGCAATGTTTGAAGAAAGGACAGACCCAATGCCTATCCATGTCATCCTGCCCCCTTGACCTTCCTTCTGCGTGACGATTGTACCCGTCGTCGTTTCTATCCTGCTGACGGTACCTCCTGTCCTCTGCGCCAGACCGACAATTTCTTTCATCATCTACGTCGTAGCGCCGACGTCGGTCGTACTGCTGCTCATATTTGTTGAGGAGATGCTCGGAGAGTGGACGTTGATACCGCACGCTTCTCACTCCCTCCTCTGTCAGGTACCGTCTGTCATCACCTCGGGGCCGGTCGCGTGGATCGGCCTCTTCTTTGTCCTTGCCACGGGAGTGGCTGCTTTCCGCTTCGTCTTTGCCACGGCGGCTCGCAAGCCCCGCCATGTTGACACCAAAGGGGAACTTTGGCTGGCCTATGGAGTGGCTGAGATCCACCATGTTGACGCCAGGCAACGGACGTGAGTCTCTACCGAGCTTGATATCGTGCGGCCGGGTCTTCTCAGAGGAGCCGATGAGTTCGGCTTCGAGGGTTGCCTTGATCTCGTCATGTTTCCTTTTGAGCTCCTCGGGCAGATCCTCGTACTTCAGCGACCTGGTGCGTTCTTCTGACGGGGCGGACATGTCCACTCCATCGAGTGCGCCTTCAGGTGTGAAACCCTTCCACCTGACGCCATGGGAGCGGGTTCGGTGGAAAGAGCCGATGAGTTCGGCTTCGAGGACCGCCTTGATTTCGTCATGCTTCTTCTTGAGCTCATCAGGCAGATCCTCGTACTTGACCGGAGTGCCTTCCGCCATCTCGGATGCAGACGGCGACGTGGTGGATGTCGAAGGTGGTCCCACCGAGCGTGCCAGAATGTGTTGACGGTCAGAAACCCCCTGGCGGGCAGAGACGGTCAACACGGTAGAGCCGGGAACAACTAGGGCTGCGGCTGGCCCCAGTCCCTCAGAGCGACGGCCCGCAAAGCCTCCTGGTCGCACGTGCCGATGCCAATCGCAAGGGCGTGCCACCTGACCTATACCTGGTCAGGAAGGTGTGGATGATGCCTCGCTTAGTTTCCTGCATGGCATACACGTAAACATTAAATACGAGCCTCGATCGGCTCTCAGGTTATCCCGTGAATCGGCTCAAAGAGCCGATCCACCCATGATCCGGACAAGGTGTCCGAATATATGGTGGTCCTGCTTGATCAAGATAAAGCTAATGAGATCTACGACGATTTGGGGTTTTCACCGCATAATCGGATCATCCTACTCACGATTGGGCCTCGCGCTCGCGCACGGTGACCGTAAGCCGATCCTAGACGAGGCCTAAAAACCAACACGAGGTTGATCCCCGGAACATCCTTTCTAGGGCTAGCAAACGCCACCCTACACGCCGTTGGATCCTCCAACCCTTTGTAAGGCCTAACTATTGCGGATGTTAAACTAATCCTTGATGAAACAAGGAGCAACCGTAACGGATCAGATCTACTAAACTATGATCAAGCGGGGTGCCGCCCCTACACCTAAGATAGGTGTAAGGGCGGCTAGATGTGCAAGGGTTGCATAATGAAAGCATGTAATTCGAAGAACAATGCTAACCCTAACACATCTAAGATAACTACGTTGCTCGCCATCAAAAAGGCTTCAGTACGAGCAACGCATGAACAACGTGGGCAGGCTTGTGCTGCCTAGATCGCAAGATGCGATCTAGGCAGCATGGTGCTTACCGGAGAAACCCTCGAGACGAAGGAGTTGGCGATGCGCCGAGATTTGTTTGTGGTTGAACGTTGGTTGTTGTTTATTCCATAAACCCTAGATACATATTTATAGTCCAGCGGACTTTCTAATGTGGGCGTGCACCAAACCGTGCACGAGTAAGATTCTATCTTCTAAACTAAGATGCGATCTAATATGTTACAGATACACGGGCAATTAAGCCCAACTTGGTATGAAAGGCCGATTCACGTATTTCTTCTATATATATATCCTTCACGTCCATCTTGATCGCGGCCCACCTCTGACTCGGTCAAATTCTGGTGATAACAGTAGGAGGAATAGATCACATTAATACCATCATAGCAATAGTTAACTTCATAATCTAGGAACTTGGGCGTTGATTTCGTCCGATTCCGAGAATATTTCGTTACTAGGATTTCTGAAACCAAAAACAGCAGAAAATAGCAACTGGCCTCTCGGCATCTCGTCAATAGGTTAGTTCCGGAAAACGCATAAAAATGATATAAAGTGTGAACAAAACATGTTGGTATTGTCATAAAACAAGCATGGAACATCGGAAATTATAGATACGTTGGAGACGTATCAGCATCCCCAAGCTTAGTTCCTACTCGTCCTCGAGTAGGTAAACGATAAAAGATAATTTCGAGGTGACATGCTACCAACATAATCTTAATCATACCATTGTAAAGCATATGAGATGAATGCAGCGATTCGAAACAATGTAAATGCAATGAGTAAACAATTGAATCATATAGCAAAGACTTTTCATGAATAGTACTTTCGAGACAAGCATCAATAAGTTTTGCATAAGAGTTACTCATAAAGCAATAAATTCATAGTAGAGACATTGAAGCAACACAATGGAAGATTAAGTTTCAGCGGTTGCTTTCAACTTGTAACATGTATATCTCATGGATAGTTGTCAATGCAGAGCAATATAACAAATGCAATAAGCAAGTATGTAAGAATCAATGCACAGTTCACACAAATGTTTGCTTCTTGAGGTAGAGAGAGATAGGTGAACTGACTCAACAATAAAAGTAAAAGAATGGTCCTTCAAAGAGGAAAGCATCGATTGCTATATTTGTGCTAGATCTTTGATTTTGAAAACATAAAGAGAGCATAAAAATAAAGTTTTGAGAGGTGTATGTTGTTGTCAACGAATGGTAGCGGGTACTCTAACCCCCTTGCCAGACAAACCTTCAAAGAGCGGCTCCCATTTTATTTTATTTTTGGATGGCACTCCTTCCAACCTTTCTTTCACAAACCATGGCTAACCGAATCCTCGGGTGCCTGCCAACAATCTCATACCATGAAGGAGTGCCTTTTTATTTTAGTTTTATTATGATGACACTCCCCCCAACCTTTGCTTACACAGGCCATGGCTAACCGAATCCTTCGGGTGCCGTCCAACAATCACATACCATGGAGGAGTGTCTATTTTTGTTAATTAATTTGGGACTGGGAATCCCATTGCCAGCTCTTTTTGCAAAATTATTGGATAAGCGGATGAAGCCACTAGTCCATTGGTGAAAGTTGCCCAACAAGATTGAAAGATAAACACCACATACTTCCTCATGAGCTATAAAACATTGACACAAATCAGAGGTGATAAATTTTGAATTGTTTAAAGGTAGCACTCAAGCAATTTACTTTGGAATGGCAGGAAATACCATGTAGTAGGTAGGTATGGTGGACACAAATGGTATAGTGTTGTTTGGCTCAAGGATTTGGATGCATGAGAAGTATTCCCTCTCGATACAAGGTTTAGGCTAGCAAGGTTGTTTGAAACAAACACAAGTATGAACTAGTACAGCAAAACTCACATAAAAGACATATTACAAGCATTATAAGACTATACATTGTCTTCCTTGTTGTTCAAACACCTTACTAGAAATTATCTAGACCTTAGAGAAACTAATTATGCAAACCAAATTTTAGCATGCTCTATGTATTTCTTCACTAATAGGTGCAAAG
Organism: Lolium rigidum; assembly: GCF_022539505.1. Lineage (NCBI taxonomy): Eukaryota > Viridiplantae > Streptophyta > Magnoliopsida > Poales > Poaceae > Lolium > Lolium rigidum. The sequence goes on from NC_061510.1 coordinate 407,968,278, forward strand.
TATATGATGCAAGAGCTTAAACATGAGCACAACAATTGCCAAGTATCACATTACCCAAGACATTATAGCAATTACTACATGTATCATTTTCCAATTCCAACCATATAGCAATTTAACGAAGAGGAAACTTCGCCATGAATATTATGAGCTAAGAACACATGTGTTCATATGAACCAGCGGAGTGTGTCTCTCTCCCACACAATCATGATGTAATCCAATTTATTCAAACACAAACAAAAATAGAAACAAACAAACAGACGCTCCAAGTAAAGTACATAAGATGTGACCGAATAAAAATATAGTTTCAAGAGAAGGAACCTGATAATTTATCGATGAAGAAGGGGATGCCTTGGGCATCCCCAAGCTTAGACACTTGAGTCTTCTTGATATATGCAGGGATGAACCACCGGGGCATCCCCAAGCTTAGACTTTTCACTCTTCTTGATCGTAGTATATCATCCTCCTCTCTTGACCCTTGAAAACTTCCTCCACACCAAACTCGAAACAACTCATTAGAGGGTTAGTGGACAATAAAAATTAACATGTTCAGAGGTGACACAATCATTCTTAACACTTCTGGACATTGCATAAAGCTACTGGACATTAATGGATCAAAGAAATTCATCCAACATAGCAAAAGAGGCAATGCGAAATAAAAGGCAGAATCTGTCAAAACAGAACAGTCCGTAAAGATGGATTTTATTAGGCCACCAGACTTGCTCAAATGAAAATGCTCAAATTGAATGAAAGTTGCGTACATATCTGAGGATCACTCACGTAAATTGGCATAATTTTCTGAGTTACCTACAGAGAATTAGACCCAGATTCGTGACAGCAAAGAAATCTGTTTCTGCGCAGTAATCCAAATCTAGTACTTACTTTACTATCAAAGACTTTACTTGGCACAACAAAACACAAAACTAAGATAAGGAGAGGTTGCTACAGTATTAAACAACTTCCAAGACACAAATATAAAACAAAGTACTGTAGCAAAATAACACATGGGTTATCTCCCAAGAAGTTCTTCCTTTATAGCCGTTAAGATGGGCTCAGCAGTTTTAATGATGCACTCGCAAGAAATAGTATTTGAAGCAAAAGAGAGCATCAAGAGGCAAATTCAAAACACATTTAAGTCTAACATGCTTCCTATGCATAGGAATCTTGTAAATAAACAAGTTCATGAAGAGCAAAGTAACAAGCATAGGAAGATAAAACAAGTGTAGCTTGAAAAATTTCAGCACATAGAGAGGTGTTTTAGTAACATGAAAATTTCTACAACCATATTTTCCTCTCTCATAATAACTTTCAGTAGCAACATGAGCAAACTCAACAATATAACTATCACATAAAGCATTCTTATCATGAGTCTCATGCATAAAATTATTACTCTCCACATAGGCATAATCAATTTTATTAGTTGTAGTGGGAGCAAATTCAACAAAGTAGCTATCATTATTATTCTCATCAAGTGTAGGAGGCATAGTATCATCAAAGAAAATTTTCTCCTCAATGCTTGGGGGACTAAAAATATCATGAAAACCAGCTTCCCCAAGCTTAGAACTTTCTATATTATTGTCAACAATGGTGTTCAAAGCGTTCATACTAATATTACTACCAAGCATGCAAGGAAGATTTCATAGGTTTTTTAATTTTCGCATCAAACAATCCATGTTTTAAATCAGGAAATAGAATAAGAAGCTCACTCTTGTACATTATGCCAAACTAGTGTAAACAAGAAACAACAAGATGCAATTGCAGGATCTAAAGGAAATAGCTTCGAGCACACACACAACGGCGCCGAAAAAATACTTTACCCGGGACCGTAGTATGAGTGCCTTTTTACCTTTCCTCCCCGGCAACGGCGCCGTGAAAAGTGCTTGATGTCTACGGGAGCTTCTATTCTTGTAGACAGTGTTGGGCCTCCAAGAGCAGAGGTTTGTAGAACAGCAGCAAGTTTCCCTTAAGTGGATACCCAAGGTTTATCGAACTCGGGGAGGAAGAGGTCAAAGATATCCCTCTCATGCAACCCCGCAACCACAAAGCAAGAAGTCTCTTGTGTCCCCAACACACCTAATAGGTGCACTAGTTCGGCGAAGAGATAGTGAAATACAGGTGGTATGAATAAGTAGTAGCAACGGCACCAGAAAAGTGCTTTGCCCAGGACAGTAAACAAGCAGTAGTAACGCAGTAAAACAGTAAACAAGCAGTGATAGCAGTATTTAGGAACAAGGCCTAGGGATTCGACTTTCACTAGTGGACACTCTCAACATTGATCACATAATAGAACAGATAAATGCATACTCTACACTTTTGTTGGATGATGAACACATTGCGTAGGATTACACGAACCCTCAATGCCGGAGTTAACAAGCTCCACAATAATGCTCATGTTTTAGTAACCTTTAGTGTAAGATAGATCAAAAGACTAAACCAAGTACTAGCATAGCATGCACACTCGTCACCTTCATGCATATGTAGGAGGAATAGATCACATCAATATTATCATAGCAATAGTTAACTTCTCAATCTACAAGAGATCATGATCATAGCATAAACCAAGTACTAACACGGTGCACACACTGTCACCTTTGCACACGTGCAGGAGGAATAAAACTACTTTAATAACACATCACTAGAGTAGCACATAGATGAATTGTGATACAAACTCATTTGAATCTCAATCATGTAAAGCAGCTCATGAGATCATTGTATTGAAGTACATGGAGAGAGATTAACCACATAGCTACCGGTACAGCCCCGAGCCTCGATGGAGAACTACTCCCTCCTCATGGGAGCAGCAGCGGTGATGAAGATGGCGGTGGAGATGGCAGCGGTGTTGATGGAGAAGCCTTCCGGGGCACTTCCCCGCTCCGGCAGGGTGCCGGAACGAGTTCTGTCCCCCGAATTGGAGTTTCGCGACGGTGGCGGCGCCCGCAGAGTCTTTCCGGAGTTTCGTCAATTGGTCTCGAAGTTTTAGGTCACGACGGCTTAAATAGGCGAAGAATCGGAGTCGGAGGGTCTCGCGGGGGCCCACACCCTAGGGGGCGCCCCCTTGGCCGCGCCGGGGTGTGGTGTGGGGCCCCCGTGGCTCCCCTCCGGTCCTTCCCGGGTGTTCTGGATGCTTCCGATGAAAATAGGAACTTGGGCGTTGATTTCGTCCGATTCCGAGAATATTTCGTTACTAGGATTTCGAAACCAAAAACAGCAGAAAATAGCAACCGGCCTCTCGGCATCTCGTCAATAGGTTAGTTCCGGAAAACGCATAAAAATGATATAAAGTGTGAACAAAACATGTTGGTATTGTCATAAAACAAGCATGGAACATCGGAAATTATAGATACGTTGGAGACGTATCGGTTGTCAATATCTACCTACCAGATCGTGGCTACTTACATAGCTTTAGTTAAGATATACCTCACTTAACATTCTTTCTCTTCATGGTTATCCTATATCAGTTGCGGTCTTATCATACCAGCTACGACTTCACTTGTCTATTTTCCTTCTTCCAGGGTTTGTTTTGCAAGAAACCACTTGTTGACACTATGAAAATAGTATTATAAGTGACTTCGCTTGCATTCCCTTCTTCCATAATGCATATGGCTCCACTTCTACTACTCCATATTTTTTTTCTCACTTTTATGGTACTTCCATGTTGAAATACTCCTTGATTAAGGATAAAAGTGAGTTTTGATTGGTCTTTCCTTTAGAGTATTGTGGTTTCTTCCCACAATTTGACTTCCTTCATCTAGTGAACCTTCATCTTTTCTTCAAAATCTCCGAATTCGTCACTTCCTCACACGAATACCTTTACCCTCTAGATCTATAACATCAAGTGAGAGCTTGATATTGCAACATGCATTTGCATATCAAGGTCAAACTTCATGTATGGATCTAGTGAAACAATGAAAATCCAATAAAATCCAAGAAGATTCAGCTTTGTGCTTATAATACACATCGTTATATGCCTGAATATAAAAGTTGGGTAAGACATCCCTAAACATCAGGATCAGATGTGTAGTATATAACACCACATTACATAGGTTTAGGTCATGATACTTAGCACGAATACGTGAATTTCTACTATTTGTCTCAACATTTATCTTAATTGCACATTTGCAATGAGACAAACTTGAAACAAAATGGCCTGGGATAGTTGAAGTTAACCTAGTTTTCTTTGGAAGTACTAACAAAATAGTATACCATATATGTGTTATTGAGGACTACTTCCTATAATACAATTAGTTCTAACATGTCTACTCTAAACACATGATTGTTTAGAATATACCACCTATAACTCCCGGATTTCTCTATGTGATATGCTCTAAATAAGCCTTCACTAAATTAAGGACTATGGTTCTAACATACTTGGTACAGTTATTAGGATTTTAAGGCCTAAGCTTTCGAACTATTCCTTAAATCCTACTCCTCATCATACTTCTGTTAACGTACTTATGATGTTCTACTCCCTCACATCATGATTCTCAAGTGAATCATATATGAGTACCTAGTTTATTATTGAAAGTAGACTCATGTAACTCCTATCATTCCTCCTTACCTCCTATGATTGACTCATCATAGACATATACTACCTTATATAACTCATCTCCCTTACTTAACAGCAGTCATTTGACATTTTTAATGACTCTTACTTAACTATAACTTGCATTGGTATACTTCTTCCAATAGGATATCTTCCTTATGGTTGTATCCTCTCTTTGGACTACCATGTATTGTATACCAACTGTGGTCTACTACCACCCTTTATCTTAAGCTCCAATGGTGTTCTATTTGTTTGGAATGAAGCAAGATAACTAACTAACTTTACTAAAGAAAGATAGATAAGAAAGATTGACTCAAGTGTGTCAGGATTATTCTCAAGTGAATACCCATCTCAAGTCAAAAGAATAGTTGGTTTAGCATAGTTGGCTTAACTAAGATACTTCCTATAGATACTACCAAACCTATAGGTCTCCTTTAAAGGGTTTTAATCCTAGGGTCAAAGCATTTGCTCGATACCAGCTGCGGTGACCCAGCGTACCACTGCATAGTGTAGTACACAAGTCGTTGACATAACACAAGTGAAACACCGTTCCACTCATATTACATCCCTCGAGTGGTACAACAGAAACATATGCGAGTCCAAGGTATGTCTATAGAAGTACACACGAGCTGTTTACATAAGATCAACACAACCTCCTACTTTACGAGTGAGGTAAAACTTCAAATAAAGCTCCAGAAGAACGACTCGTAGTCTATCTTATAGCTAACTCAAGTTTAAGAGCTAATTGGCTTGCTATAGAAATCTAGCTACTTAGGTGCTAGGATTAGGGAAAGGTTCCCTTCTATTACTAGTCTAGTTTTCCATAATAGCTGATGCAGAAGTTGACTCCATTGACTTCTTTGAGTGGATTCTTCATCTTGTTGCAGTTGACTCCTTTGTCTTCGAGTTCCACGGTAGTTTCTCCTTCGGTGCCTTGATCTAAGAAGGGGGTTCAAATGGGATAGAATGAGTACGAGCGTACTCAGCAAGTTCATAATAGGAAATAGGTGTATCATGCACTAGCTACAGCCATAGACCAGAAAGTCATAGGCCAATGCAAGTTTTCATAAACATTTCTTCAAAAGGTTTATTTTATTCTGAAAACTATGCCCGTCAGTCTTCACAGGTTGACTAGAACTTCGTGGAGTTCCTTTCCTGCCGCGTTCGCAGTTCCCTTCCCGGAACAGGGAGTGATAGTCACAATTCTTGATACCCTCTGCAGAGGTGCGTTACTTTACCCCACAAGAGATCTTAACCATGTTGCCGGCCGAGAGTATGTCCCCGTCCACACTTCCTTTGGTGTGAGGCCCGAGTATAAGATCCAAGCCAATCACCGCCTTCTCCGCGACCCTGCAAACCCACCCTTTTGTCCGACCGTACACCTCCAGTAGACTTCCCCCGATAATACGGCTTTACTCATGGTGTACTCCGGACAATCCCTCATAGATGGTAGAGATTAACATCACTAATGGATGGGGATTTAAAAGGATTTCCCAACCTATTGCGGCGAGTGCCTCCAACACCCCACCGTCTCTACCAATCCGTTGGCGTGCGTAAGGGAAAAGATACAGCTGACTTCCCAGAGCCATTATAGATCTTATGGATAACGCGATATGTACGGCGCTAGAATCACCGGACGGCATTGGTAATTAATCCTAGGGTGATATAACCCATTGCAATGGAACCTCCACCATATCAACACATACCATGGTTCCATTGCCCACCACATAGTCATATTCATAATTGTAAAATAATATTTGCTTTTCAATGCATGAGTGATAAGTATAGTACTTTGCATATAGTTTGATAAAAATAATCAAATGACATGAGAAAGCGATGAACTTGCCTTTCTTGACCGCAAGATTATGCAGGCAAAAGCTTCGATACGTGATAACTCCAAATGCTGAAATACCATCATCGTCCGGTAAGGACAATGTTTAAAGAACTGGCAAAGATGCTATAATGCATAATATGAGATGCAATCGTCCCGAGCGTAACTTAACCTCGATGATTTAGGATGTATGAGTTGTAAAGATTTCTTTAGGGTTGGTTGCACTTTTAGAATGGTTCTCAAACAAGGTTCTTATTAGGGTTTGGTTATATTAGCATCATAATCAAGTGATATAAGACATCATAACAATCATACACATAAAGAATAGTAGTGGAATAATATGTAAGAACAGTTGTCAATTTTAAGTTCTACAGAACATGGTTGATGGTTACCTTTACTATACTTCAAAAGAATAACTTTTGAAGAACTTGTTGTTTAAGAAATAATGAGTATTTCAAAGAAGGATAGGGCTTCTAAGGTTTGATTGACATTTGTACCTCAAAAGAATAACTTTTGAAGAACAGAGTTAAAATAAGAATATGAACTACTTTAAATAGGAGCTAAGTGCTATTAGGGTTTACTAATAGGATCTGGTTGGTGCTTAAGTAGAAGTGATCTACATGTAGCAAGTATTAGTAGGTTTATTACTATGGTTTCTCCTAAGCATCATATCAAAGGATGGTTATCAAGGTGTTGCTATGAGTTAGGGTTTACTATGACTTCATATTTGCTTTACCAAATAATCTCTAATAGTTTCTAAGCTAAGTGGTTTATCATTTCTTAAGTAAGGTTTAGTGGGATAGGAACATGTGATGTGATTTGCTACACAAAGTTGATACTAGGGTTTATCATTATGGTTCTACTAGGGTTTAATGATTGAGGTTGATCTTAATGGTATGGTATATAAGAGTGGTGATCAATGGTACTAATTCAATTAACAAGTTAGGGTTTATACCTAGGTGGCACTAGTGAATCATATAGGTTTAAACTAAGTATATGGACATGAAATGACAATCTCATGTGACTTGGTTTATGCTAGTGGATCATAAGTAGGCATTCATTGGTTTCTTATTAGGGTTCTATAGGTATAGATGAATCTCACATGATCACATGTGACACATAACTAGGGTTTTAGAGTTACTACTAAAGTGGAATGATCACATGAGATAATGGGATCCAGGTCTTACTTAAATTGAAACTAGGGTTTCTAAATTATGGTATAACTCCTAAAATAATAATTGATAAATAGAGTTGTGGTTACTAATTACTTTGAATCAAAATTAGTAATGTTTTGACATTTTATTAATTTTTACAAGATTTAATAATTAGAGTAACTCCTAATTAGGTTTAATTAAGAATCGGGGTTTAATAATTGTTATTAGGTTTAAAGTATATAATTTGTTAACTTAAGAATGTTTAAGTAAATAAGTTTTCATTTACCAAATAATATTGGCTTATAATATTTTCTTGAGTTATTACTATTTAAAGAAAATAGTAAATGGTAATTTGCAAATTAGGGTTTATGAATTACCACTAATAATTAAGTTAATGCAAATATGATAAATAAAATTAATCTTAACATTTTACTAAGTTACTGAATAGTTAAAATTTAATTTTGAAACTTCAAGAATTATTAAATTCAAATTGTATTTTGAATAAATGAAATGGCATAGTTAATATGGTTTAAAAATAAATGAATTTTGATTTGACACACATTTTTGTTTTATATTTTATTTGAATAGAGTTTATTTTTGTGAGCATTTTGATATATTATTTATATTTTTCTGAGTTGAAATGAATTTTATTTATTTTGGCAAAGTTTCAGTATTTTCCTGGAATTTAAATTAAAGCAAAAATACTAAACGTACCGGTTCACACCCTAGCTACTGCGACTGACGAGTGGGGCCTTTGACCAGTCAACTGCCACGCGGGCCGAAGACCAGTCAAAGTTTTTGACGTGGCGGGGAACCCACCCCTCTCGCCGTCGGCTTGTCGCCGGCGACCAGGCGAGGGCGGCGCCGTCGCTACGGGACTCCCGCGGACAAGCTGAGGATGCTAATCGAACGAGGAGACGATTCTAAACCTACTGGTGAGGGTACCCCCAACAGATGGTGACCGGAGCATCTCCAGCGACAACCAGCTGCGGCGGTTCACTCCGACGAGTCTCGGAATGGAAGCTACGGTGAACCAAATGACGCAAATAAACAACCAGTGGATGCGCAAGCTCACCTGATGTTGATGGTAAGCTCAACGAAGATTGTGGTGGTTGGAATCGACGGTGAGGCCATGAACTCCGGCCAGTCGTCGAAGAAAGGAATGGCGCGATTGCGTCGATTGAGGGCTTCATTCGTCGATTCCTTCCACCCAGAGAATCAGTGAGCTCTCGCGCTTCTCCTCGACCACACCACGGAGCCAGGGGTGGTCGGAATCCTCGAATCCTTGCTCGACTCCGGCGGCAGTAAGTGGAAGAGATTGAGAAATAATGAGGGCCAGAGGGAGAATGAAGGGGTGGCGAGATGCTAGGGCTTCCTGGCGGAGTTACTGGTGGTTTTATAGCGTGAGGGGAGCTCTACAGCGGCGACGCGGTGGCGGAGACGGCCGGGATGCGTCAATGAGAGGGTGAATGATTTGGGCACGAATCGGGACGCACAGGAGATAAGGCGGACGCGAAGATGCTTGTACGGGGTTCAGAGACCGTCTGCGACGTCCGGGGCGTGCTCATCCTCCACGAGGACGTGGCGAAGCTTCCCCGTCGCGTTGTCGCCCGCCAGGAGGAAGACGAAGGCGTTGGCCTTCTATTAAACGCGAAACGGTATGGACCGTTTCTAGGTGGGCTGGGCCAGTGCTGGGCTGCTCTTTGGGCTGAAGCTGGGTTGCTGCAGCCTGGTAGGGTAAGTCCTCTCCCCTCTCCTTTTTCTCTTTTTATTTTCTGTTTTAAACTTGTTATTTAAATTCCAATTTGATTTCTGTTTATTTTTGCAAGTTTTAAAATATTAAATATCAATATCACTTCATAAAAATACTTACTGCTTAGTTCTATTGTTTAAACAACTATTTGATGGGTGATTACTTGGTGTTCTTGTGAAGTGCATTTTAAATTTAAAATAGATATGGTTTATGTGTTTATCTCAATTGCCTTTTAATTTAGGAACCAGATATATTTAAATGGTTTGAATTTTATAATAGGTGCATGGTAAGCATATTACTAAATTTTACTAGGGTTCTTAACAATATGGATGGTTCACATATAATTCTCCTTATGGCTAGAGTTTAAATTAAATGGTGTTGAGAATAAGATGAATCATGATTTTATGTGGAGAATTACTTCTAAGGGTTTAAGAAGATGGTTGAATAAACACTATATTCACTAATCTTGCTTAGCAAATTCTGGCTTGAACTTGTTAATATAATTCCCAAGCTTATCATTGTTCACTTTACTTACTTCAATAACATTTAAGCTTAGGTATATATGGCTTAATTTATACTTGTGATACATGATACACAAGTTAGGACAATATTTCATGTGGAATTGATTCCATATGACAAGGTTTATGGTTTTGGAAATATTTCACTATTTGAAGTATGAAATAGGCATGAGGCATGGTAGGGTTATAATTATAATCCAAAGTAATGCTTGGATTGGAATTAAAATATGGCCTAGGGTTTTAGTTATGATCACCCATGTGATACACAACTAGGTTTAGGTATGAGCATAAGCTTGGTTATGTTTAGGGTTACTCCTCACTTAGGTAGAATTATTGTTATCAAGGCAATGCTAAGTTTGTCTCAAGTGTTTGGATAGGCAAGATTTAAATACAATATCATTACTACTCTATACAAGGCATGAGTATTGGTCTGGTTAACTACTAATGATTTACTTATCATTTCATGTGAAGAATGAGATCTATGAATCACTTGTAGAGGTTTAACTTATCAACTCAATTATAAAGTAAGATCATGCATTAGACATGATCCACTTATTCCTCACTAATCTCTCTTCTTTTATACTGCTATCAACACACTCAATTAGATTCTTAGGGTTTATGATCATCACCCAATTTGTCATGATCAAAGTATTGGCCTAATAACAATTCATTGGTGAATTATGATTCTATCTCCAAGATTCAGTATAAGTCCATATACTTGAGTATACATATGTAGCTTAAGCTCTCTGAGATAGGTAGGGTTTCCTCTAGGGTTAGGTTCATTACCAAGTTGTAATGATCACAACAATTGCCTCTCTATATATGCTAGAAGAATAGGTTCTTACTTACCATCAAGTATGAGCTAGGTCAAGTAGGGTTTGATACTTGACTTATATTTCTTGTATCATTATTTAGTATCAACAATTACCTCAATTGTATAAGGTTTAAATATTTAGTTAGGTTCTATTGAATGCATAATATAAGCATATGAATAGTTCTCTCCTTTCTCTAGGTTTAATGGTAGGAGTTGGGAAACAAAGTTGGAATGTCAAAGTTAATTAAGAATAAATTTGAATGTCCTTGACATGGATTCAATTATTGTAGTTGAAAATATATACCATGTGACTCATGGTAGGAACATTTATCTAGTAGAAGACATGGATAAGATAAGTATAGAATAGTTTCTTAGTTAATTGTGTTCTTTGATTTAGGATTGAATAATTATTCATATGTTGTTGTAAGGAATGGCATGTTGAGATCTTTTATAAGAGCTTGTAGTTGATCCTTACTTAAGGTGTTGTTTGTTGTAAAACTAATTCTATTTGATCTAGCCCATAGATCAAATCATCTCTACCCAAAACAAGGTTTTAGCAAAGATCACAAGTGAAGTTTATAGCGCTTGACTTGATGATCTACTTCAATTCCAGCAAGTCAAGTGAAACTTCAGTTACCGTGGTAAGTTTTATTTGAAGCGCGAAAATTCCCCGGATTTTCTATGCATGAATGCAATGCACACTTTGGTGTTCTCTCATTTTATAGCCTCTAAACCTGGGATATTACAGCCTCTCCCCCTTAAACTGAACTTCGTCCCGAAGTTCGAACGCTCTCATGTTTCGGAATGTTGAAATGTCTTGAACAGATCACCATCCTTCAACTCCATGGTGATCACACTAGATATAGTGGAATATATCTCTTGTCCAGATCCTTCCTGGAGTCTTCTGATGTCTGGCACTGATACTTCTTCAATTCTATGATTTCTTCCAACACTCTAAGCTTATAGGCTTACTCTCCAAAGATTCTTGGATTAGTACATCTTATGGTGTCAATGGACCTTACTAATGGTTGTGGTGACATCTTCCTATTTGGGTACACATAACTTGGTTCTACCAGCTGCGGTAATCCAGCTGCGGTGTAATATGGCACTATGGTGTACCAGCTGCGATGTCCAAACCTTAATTCTAAAGGATTTGTTTAAGGTAAGGTATTGTTGTCCCTTACCACCATAACGAAAGTAATGGTACTTGGTAAGGTATTACGATAGGCATGGTCCTGGTTGTTTAGTCCTACGAATGGATTAGACTCATTTAGTCCATCCAACCATGGCTTCTAGTTTTAAGCTAGTTATCATCCTTTTGGTTCTTTAGGTTCCATGAAAGGAATCTTTCTAATAATCATCAGTTTTGGTATGGTCAAACCCTTCGATCTTTTGTTTTCTTAGGCTTTGATTGTCCTCCGATAACTTCTTCCTCCAACTTCAGTATCTAAAGCTTACTTAAGTTCTCTTGGTTTCGAGTAAAATTACCTACTCAAGTTAAGGTCTAACCCTTACTTCCTCGAGATATGAACCTCGGCTTCTGGTCTGACAACCTCCTGAGAGTACTTTTATATGGGTACTTCCCAATAACCTTATAAAAATAAGATCGGACTTCCTCTCAGTTTAGACCTTTTTCTCTGTCTATCATACTCCAAATCATATTTTAATACTTCTCCTTCAACCTTCCTCTCCCCCTTGGAGTTTACTAATGATCTTCAAAATTCCTTTCTTCTAATCATTAAACTCCAAGGTTAGAAGTTTAGTCTTGGTCTAACTTGTAGTTTGTACTTTTCTAGAGTCTCACGAAGAATTCTTTGTGGTGTATCCACTCAGTTGTGGGTATCCATTATGAATCCTCCAATAAAAAAAAACATTACCAGCTACGAGATACCAGCTGTGAAATACTAGCTGCGGAATCCCCCTTTCTTTTAGGTAAAGAAATGTTCAGGCTGTGGCTATCTGGTACCAGCTGCAGACTACCTAGTACCAGATGTAGCTTATTGGATACCAGTTGTGGCTATGTTGTGGTTGTTGATGTCTACGGGAGCTTCTATTCTTGTAGACAGTGTTGGGCCTCCAAGAGCAGAGGTTTGTAGAACAGCAGCAAGTTTCCCTTAAGTGGATACCCAAGGTTTATCGAACTCAGGGAGGAAGAGGTCAAAGATATCCCTCTCATGCAACCCCGCAACCACAAAGCAAGAAGTCTCTTGTGTCCCCAACACACCTAATAGGTGCACTAGTTCGGCGAAGAGATAGTGAAATACAGGTGGTATGAATAAGTAGTAGCAACGGCACCGAGAAAAGTGCTTTGCCTAGGACGAGTAAACAAGCGAGTAGTAACGCGATAGAAACAAGTAAACAAGCGAGTGATAGCAGTATTTAGGAACAAGGCCTAGGGATTAGACTTTCACTAGTGGACACTCTCAACATTGATCACATAACGGAACGGATAAATGCATACTCTACACTTTTGTTGGATGATGAACACATTGCGTAGGATTACACGAACCCTCAATGCCGGAGTTAACAAGCTCCACAATAATGCTCATGTTTTAGTAACCTTTAGTGTAAGATAGATCAAAAGACTAAACCAAGTACTAGCATAGCATGCACACTCGTCACCTTCATGCATATGTAGGAGGAATAGATCACATCAATATTATCATAGCAATAGTTAACTTCTCAATCTACAAGAGATCATGATCATAGCATAAACCAAGTACTAACACGGTGCACACACTTGTCACCTTTGCACACGTGCAGGGAGGAATAAAACTACTTTAATAACACATCACTAGAGTAGCACATAGATGAATTGTGATACAAACTCATTTGAATCTCAATCATGTAAAGCAGCTCATGAGATCATTGTATTGAAGTACATGGAGAGAGATTAACCACATAGCTACCGGTACAGCCCCGAGCCTCGATGGAGAACTACTCCCTCCTCATGGGAGCAGCAGCGGTGATGAAGATGGTGGTGGAGATGGCAGCGGTGTTGATGGAGAAGCCTTCCGGGGGCACTTCCCCGCTCCGGCAGGGTGCCGGAACAGAGTTCTGTCCCCCGAATTGGAGTTTCGCGACGGTGGCGGCGCCCCTGGAGTCTTTCTGGAGTTTCGTCAATTGGTCTCGAAGTTTTAGGTCACGACGGCTTAAATAGGCGAAGAATCGGAGTCGGAGGGTCTCTGGGGGGCCCACACCCTAGGGGGGCGCCCCCCCCTTGGCCGCGCCGGGGTGTGGTGTGGGGCCCCCAGGGCTCCCCTCTGGTCCTTCTCGGGTGTTCTGGATGCTTCCGATGAAAATAGGAACTTGGGCGTTGATTTCGTCCGATTCCGAGAATATTTCGTTACTAGGATTTCTGAAACCAAAAACAGCGAGAAAATAGCAACCGGCCTCTCGGCATCTCGTCAATAGGTTAGTTCCGGAAAACGCATAAAAATGATATAAAGTGTGAACAAAACATGTTGGTATTGTCATAAAACAAGCATGGAACATCGGAAATTATAGATACGTTGGAGACGTATCAGCATCCCTAAGCTTAGTTCCTACTCGTCCTCGAGTAGGTAAACGATAAAAGATAATTTCTGAGGTGACATGCTACCAACATAATCTTAATCATACCATTGTAAAGCATATGAGATGAATGCAGCGATTCGAAACAATGTAAATGCAATGAGTAAACAATTGAATCATATAGCAAAGACTTTTCATGAATAGTACTTTCGAGACAAGCATCAATAAGTCTTGCATAAGAGTTACTCATAAAGCAATAAATTCATAGTAGAGACATTGAAGCAACACAATGGAAGATTAAGTTTCAGCGGTTGCTTTCAACTTGTAACATGTATATCTCATGGATAGTTGTCAATGCGAGCAATATAACAAATGCAATAAGCAAGTATGTAAGAATCAATGCACAGTTCACACAAATGTTTGCTTCTTGAGGTAGAGAGAGATAGGTGAACTGACTCAACAATAAAAGTAAAAGAATGGTCCTTCAAAGAGGAAAGCATCGATTGCTATATTTGTGCTAGAGCTTTGATTTTGAAAACATAAAGAGAGCATAAAAATAAAGTTTTGAGAGGTGTATGTTGTTGTCAACGAATGGTAGCGGGTACTCTAACCCCCTTGCCGGACAAACCTTCAAAGAGCGGCTCCCATTTTATTTTATTTTTGGATGGCACTCCTTCCAACCTTTCTTTCACAAACCATGGCTAACCGAATCCTCGGGTGCCTGCCAACAATCTCATACCATGAAGGAGTGCCTTTTTATTTTAGTTTTATTATGATGACACTCCCCCAAACCTTTGCTTACACAGGCCATGGCTAACCGAATCCTTCGGGTGCCGTCCAACAATCACATACCATGGAGGAGTGTCTATTTTTGTTAATTAATTTGGGACTCGGGAATCCCATTGCCAGCTCTTTTTGCAAAATTATTGGATAAGCGGATGAAGCCACTAGTCCATTGGTGAAAGTTGCCCAACAAGATTGAAAGATAAACACCACATACTTCCTCATGAGCTATAAAACATTGACACAAATCAGAGGTGATAAATTTTGAATTGTTTAAAGGTAGCACTCAAGCAATTTACTTTGGAATGGCAGGAAATACCATGTAGTAGGTAGGTATGGTGGACACAAATGGTATAGTGTTGTTTGGCTCAAGGATTTGGATGCATGAGAAGTATTCCCTCTCGATACAAGGTTTAGGCTAGCAAGGTTGTTTGAAACAAACACAAGTATGAACTAGTACAGCAAAACTCACATAAAAGACATATTACAAGCATTATAAGACTATACATTGTCTTCCTTGTTGTTCAAACACCTTACTAGAAATTATCTAGACCTTAGAGAAACTAATTATGCAAACCAAATTTTAGCATGCTCTATGTATTTCTTCACTAATAGGTGCAAAGTATATGATGCAAGAGCTTAAACATGAGCACAACAATTGCCAAGTATCACATTACCCAAGACATTATAGCAATTACTACATGTATCATTTTCCAATTCCAACCATATAGCAATTTAACGAAGAGGAAACTTCGCCATGAATATTATGAGCTAAGAACACATGTGTTCATATGAACCAGCGGAGTGTGTCTCTCTCCCACACAAGCATGATGTAATCCAATTTATTCAAACACAAACAAAAATAGAAACAAACAAACAGACGCTCCAAGTAAAGTACATAAGATGTGACCGAATAAAAATATAGTTTCAAGAGAAGGAACCTGATAATTTATCGATGAAGAAGGGGATGCCTTGGGCATCCCCAAGCTTAGACACTTGAGTCTTCTTGATATATGCAGGGATGAACCACCGGGGCATCCCCAAGCTTAGACTTTTCACTCTTCTTGATCGTAGTATATCATCCTCCTCTCTTGACCCTTGAAAACTTCCTCCACACCAAACTCGAAACAACTCATTAGAGGGTTAGTGGACAATAAAAATTAACATGTTCAGAGGTGACACAATCATTCTTAACACTTCTGGACATTGCATAAAGCTACTGGACATTAATGGATCAAAGAAATTCATCCAACATAGCAAAAGAGGCAATGCGAAATAAAAGGCAGAATCTGTCAAAACAGAACAGTCCGTAAAGATGGATTTTATTAGGCCACCAGACTTGCTCAAATGAAAATGCTCAAATTGAATGAAAGTTGCGTACATATCTGAGGATCACTCACGTAAATTGGCATAATTTTCTGAGTTACCTACAGAGAATTAGACCCAGATTCGTGACAGCAAAGAAATCTGTTTCTGCGCAGTAATCCAAATCTAGTACTTACTTTACTATCAAAGACTTTACTTGGCACAACAAAACACAAAACTAAGATAAGGAGAGGTTGCTACAGTAGTAAACAACTTCCAAGACACAAATATAAAACAAAGTACTGTAGCAAAATAACACATGGGTTATCTCCCAAGAAGTTCTTCCTTTATAGCCGTTAAGATGGGCTCAGCAGTTTTAATGATGCACTCGCAAGAAATAGTATTTGAAGCAAAAGAGAGCATCAAGAGGCAAATTCAAAACACATTTAAGTCTAACATGCTTCCTATGCATATGAATCTTGTAAATAAACAAGTTCATGAAGAGCAAAGTAACAAGCATAGGAAGATAAAACAAGTGTAGCTTGAAAAATTTCAGCACATAGAGAGGTGTTTTAGTAACATGAAAATTTCTACAACCATATTTTCCTCTCTCATAATAACTTTCAGTAGCAACATGAGCAAACTCAACAATATAACTATCACATAAAGCATTCTTATCATGAGTCTCATGCATAAAATTATTACTCTCCACATAGGCATAATCAATTTTATTAGTTGTAGTGGGAGCAAATTCAACAAAGTAGCTATCATTATTATTCTCATCAAGTGTAGGAGGCATAGTATCATCAAAGAAAATTTTCTCCTCAATGCTTGGGGGACTAAAAATATCATGAAAACCAGCTTCCCCAAGCTTAGAACTTTCTATATTATTGTCAACAATGGTGTTCAAAGCGTTCATACTAATATTACTACCAGCATGCAAGGAAGATTTCATAGGTTTTTTAATTTTCGCATCAAACAATCCATGTTTTAAATCAGGAAATAGAATAAGAAGCTCACTCTTGTACATTATGCCAAACTAGTGTAAACAAGAAACAACAAGATGCAATTGCAGGATCTAAAGGAAATAGCTTCGAGCACACACACAACGGCGCCGTAAAAATACTTTACCCGGGACCGTAGTATGAGTGCCTTTTTACCTTTCCTCCCGGCAACGGCGCCGTGAAAAGTGCTTGATGTCTACGGGAGCTTCTATTCTTGTAGACAGTGTTGGGCCTCCAAGAGCAGAGGTTTGTAGAACAGCGAGCAAGTTTCCCTTAAGTGGATACCCAAGGTTTATCGAACTCGGGGAGGAAGAGGTCAAAGATATCCCTCTCATGCAACCCCGCAACCACAAAGCAAGAAGTCTCTTGTGTCCCCAACACACCTAATAGGTGCACTAGTTCGGCGAAGAGATAGTGAAATACAGGTGGTATGAATAAGTAGTAGCAACGGCACCGGAAAAGTGCTTTGCCCGAGACGAGTAAACAAGCAGTAGTAACGCAGTAAAACAGTAAACAAGCAGTGATAGCAGTATTTAGGAACAAGGCCTAGGGATTAGACTTTCACTAGTGGACACTCTCAACATTGATCACATAAAAGAACAGATAAATGCATACTCTACACTTTTGTTGGATGATGAACACATTGCGTAGGATTACACGAACCCTCAATGCCGGAGTTAACAAGCTCCACAATAATGCTCATGTTTTAGTAACCTTTAGTGTAAGATAGATCAAAAGACTAAACCAAGTACTAGCATAGCATGCACACTCGTCACCTTCATGCATATGTAGGAGGAATAGATCACATCAATATTATCATAGCAATAGTTAACTTCTCAATCTACAAGAGATCATGATCATAGCATAAACCAAGTACTAACACGGTGCACACACTCGTCACCTTTGCACACGTGCAGGGAGGAATAAAACTACTTTAATAACACATCACTAGAGTAGCACATAGATGAATTGTGATACAAACTCATTTGAATCTCAATCATGTAAAGCAGCTCATGAGATCATTGTATTGAAGTACATGGAGAGAGATTAACCACATAGCTACCGGTACAGCCCCGAGCCTCGATGGAGAACTACTCCCTCCTCATGGGAGCAGCAGCGGTGATGAAGATGGCGGTGGAGATGGCAGCGGTGTTGATGGAGAAGCCTTCCGGGGGCACTTCCCCGCTCCGGCAGGGTGCCGGAACAGAGTTCTGTCCCCCGAATTGGAGTTTCGCGACGGTGGCGGCGCCCCTGGAGTCTTTCTGGAGTTTCGTCAATTGGTCTCGAAGTTTTAGGTCACGACGGCTTAAATAGGCGAAGAATCGGAGTCGGAGGGTCTCTGGGGGGCCCACACCCTAGGGGGCGCCCCCTTGGCCGCGCCGGGGTGTGGTGTGGGGCCCCCAGGGCTCCCCTCTGGTCCTTCCCGGGTGTTCCGGATGCTTCCGATGAAAATAGGAACTTGGGCGTTGATTTCGTCCGATTCCGAGAATATTTCGTTACTAGGATTTCGAAACCAAAAACAGCAGAAAATAGCAACCGGCCTCTCGGCATCTCGTCAATAGGTTAGTTCCGGAAAACGCATAAAAATGATATAAAGTGTGAACAAAACATGTTGGTATTGTCATAAAACAAGCATGGAACATCGGAAATTATAGATACGTTGGAGACGTATCAGTTGTCAATATCTACCTACCAGCTGTGGCTACTTACATAGCTTTAGTTAAGATATACCTCACTTAACATTCTTTCTCTTCATGGTTATCCTATATCAGTTGCGGTCTTATCATACCAGCTACGACTTCACTTGTCTATTTTCCTTCTTCCAGGGTTTGTTTTGCAAGAAACCACTTGTTGACACTATGAAAATAGTATTGTAAGTGACTTCGCTTGCATTCCCTTCTTCCATAATGCATATGGCTCCACTTCTACTACTCCATATTTTTTTTCTCACTTTTATGGTACTTCCATGTTGAAATACTCCTTGATTAAGGATAAAAGTGAGTTTTGATTGGTCTTTCCTTTAGAGTATTGTGGTTTCTTCCCACAATTTGACTTCCTTCATCTAGTGAACCTTCATCTTTTCTTCAAAATCTCCAGAATTCGTCACTTCCTCACACGAATACCTTTACCCTCTAGATCTATAACATCAAGTGAGAGCTTGATATTGCAACATGCATTTGCATATCAAGGTCAAACTTCATGTATGGATCTAGTCAAACAATGAAAATCCAATAAAATCCAAGAAGATTCAGCTTTGTGCTTATAATACACATCGTTATATGCCTGAATATAAAAGTTGGGTAAGACATCCCTAAACATCAGGATCAGATGTGTAGTATATAACACCACATTACATAGGTTTAGGTCATGATACTTAGCACGAATACGTGAATTTCTACTATTTGTCTCAACATTTATCTTAATTGCACATTTGCAATGAGACAAACTTGAAACAAAATGGCCTGGGATAGTTGAAGTTAACCTAGTTTTCTTTGGAAGTACTAACAAAATAGTATACCATATATGTGTTATTGAGGACTACTTCCTATAATACAATTAGTTCTAACATGTCTACTCTAAACACATGATTGTTTAGAATATACCACCTATAACTCCCGGATTTCTCTATGTGATATGCTCTAAATAAGCCTTCACTAAATTAAGGACTATGGTTCTAACATACTTGGTACAGTTATTAGGATTTTAAGGCCTAAGCTTTCGAACTATTCCTTAAATCCTACTCCTCATCATACTTCTGTTAACGTACTTATGATGTTCTACTCCCTCACATCATGATTCTCAAGTGAATCATATATGAGTACCTAGTTTATTATTGAAAGTAGACTCATGTAACTCCTATCATTCCTCCTTACCTCCTATGATTGACTCATCATAGACATATACTACCTTATATAACTCATCTCCCTT
Source organism: Lolium rigidum (assembly GCF_022539505.1). Taxonomy (NCBI): domain Eukaryota; kingdom Viridiplantae; phylum Streptophyta; class Magnoliopsida; order Poales; family Poaceae; genus Lolium; species Lolium rigidum. The sequence continues at coordinate 407,988,421 of NC_061510.1, forward strand.
ACTTAACAGCAGTCATTTGACATTTTTAATGACTCTTACTTAACTATAACTTGCATTGGTATACTTCTTCCAATAGGATATCTTCCTTATGGTTGTATCCTCTCTTTGGACTACCATGTATTGTATACCAACCGTGGTCTACTACCACCCTTTATCTTAAGCTCCAATGGTGTTCTATTTGTTTGGAATGAAGCAAGATAACTAACTAACTTTACTAAAGAAAGATAGATAAGAAAGATTGACTCAAGTGTGTCAGGATTATTCTCAAGTGAATACCCATCTCAAGTCAAAAGAATAGTTGGTTTAGCATAGTTGGCTTAACTAAGATACTTCCTATAGATACTACCAAACCTATAGGTCTCCTTTAAAGGGTTTTAATCCTAGGGTCAAAGCATTTGCTCTGATACCAGCTGCGGTGACCCAGCGTACCACTGCATGGTGTAGTACACAAGTCGTTGACATAACACAAGTGAAACACCGTTCCACTCATATTACATCCCTCGAGTGGTACAACGAAACATATGCGAGTCCAAGGTATGTCTATAGAAGTACACACGAGCTGTTTACATAAGATCAACACAACCTCCTACTTTACAGGTGAGGTAAAACTTCAAATAAAGCTCCAGAAGAACGACTCGTAGTCTATCTTATAGCTAACTCAAGTTTAAGAGCTAATTGGCTTGCTATAGAAATCTAGCTACTTAGGTGCTAGGATTAGGGAAAGGTTCCCTTCTATTACTAGTCTAGTTTTCCATAATAGCTGATGCAGAAGTTGACTCCATTGACTTCTTTGAGTGGATTCTTCATCTTGTTGCAGCTTGACTCCTTTGTCTTCGAGTTCCACGGTAGTTTCTCCTTCGGTGCCTTGATCTAAGAAGGGGGTTCAAATGGGATAGAATGAGTACGAGCGTACTCAGCAAGTTCATAATAGGAAATAGGTGTATCATGCACTAGCTACAGCCATAGACCATAAAGTCATAGGCCAATGCAAGTTTTCATAAACATTTCTTCAAAAGGTTTATTTTATTCTGAAAACTATGCCCGTCGGTCTTCACAGAGTTGACTAGAACTTCGTGGAGTTCCTTTCCTGCCGCGTTCGCAGCTCCCTTCCCGGAACAGGGAGTGATAGTCACAATTCTTGATACCCTCTCGCAGAGGTGCGTTACTTTACCCCACAAGAGATCTTAACCATGTTGCCGGCCGAGAGTATGTCCCCGTCCACACTTCCTTTGGTGTGAGGCCCAGTATAAGATCCAAGCCAATCACCGCCTTCTCCGCGACCCTGCAAACCCACCCTTTTGTCCGACCGTACACCTCCAGTAGACTTCCCCCGATAATACGGCTTTACTCATGGTGTACTCCGGACAATCCCTCATAGATGGTAGAGATTAACATCACTAATGGATGGGGATTTAAAAGGATTTCCCAACCTATTGCGGCAGTGCCTCCAACACCCCACCGTCTCTACCAATCCGTTGGCGTGCAGAAGGGAAAAGATACAGCTGACTTCCCTAGAGCCATTATAGATCTTATGGATAACGCGATATGTACGGCGCTAGAATCACTGGACGGCATTGGTAATTAATCCTAGGGTGATATAACCCATTGCAATGGAACCTCCACCATATCAACACATACCATGGTTCCATTGCCCACCACATAGTCATATTCATAATTGTAAAATAATATTTGCTTTTCAATGCATGAGTGATAAGTATAGTACTTTGCATATAGTTTGATAAAAATAATCAAATGACATGAGAAAGCGATGAACTTGCCTTTCTTGACTGCAAGATTATGCAGGCAAAAGCTTCGATACGTGATAACTCCAAATGCTGAAATACCATCATCGTCCGGTAAGGACAATGTTTAAAGAACTGGCAAAGATGCTATAATGCATAATATGAGATGCAATCGTCCCGAGCGTAACTTAACCTCGATGATTTAGGATGTATGAGTTGTAAAGATTTCTTTAGGGTTGGTTGCACTTTTAGAATGGTTCTCAAACAAGGTTCTTATTAGGATTTGGTTATATTAGCATCATAATCAAGTGATATAAGACATCATAACAATCATACACATAAAGAATAGTAGTGGAATAATATGTAAGAACAGTTGTCAATTTTAAGTTCTACGTAACATGGTTGATGGTTACCTTTACTATACTTCAAAAGAATAACTTTTGAAGAACTTGTTGTTTAAGAAATAATGAGTATTTCAAAGAAGGATAGGGCTTCTAAGGTTTGATTGACATTTGTACCTCAAAAGAATAACTTTTGAAGAACAGGTTAAAATAAGAATATGAACTACTTTAAATAGGAGCTAAGTGCTATTAGGGTTTACTAATAGGATCTGGTTGGTGCTTAAGTAGAAGTGATCTACATGTAGCAAGTATTAGTAGGTTTATTACTATGGTTTCTCCTAAGCATCATATCAAAGGATGGTTATCAAGGTGTTGCTATGAGTTAGGGTTTACTATGACTTCATATTTGCTTTACCAAATAATCTCTAATAGTTTCTAAGCTAAGTGGTTTATCATTTCTTAAGTAAGGTTTAGTGGGATAGGAACATGTGATGTGATTTGCTACACAAAGTTGATACTAGGGTTTATCATTATGGTTCTACTAGGGTTTAATGATTGAGGTTGATCTTAATGGTATGGTATATAAGAGTGGTGATCAATGGTACTAATTCAATTAACAAGTTAGGGTTTATACCTAGGTGGCACTAGTGAATCATATAGGTTTAAACTAAGTATATGGACATGAAATGACAATCTCATGTGACTTGGTTTATGCTAGTGGATCATAAGTAGGCATTCATTGGTTTCTTATTAGGGTTCTATAGGTATAGATGAATCTCACATGATCACATGTGACACATAACTAGGGTTTTAGAGTTACTACTAAAGTGGAATGATCACATGAGATAATGGGATCCAGTGTCTTACTTAAATTGAAACTAGGGTTTCTAAATTATGGTATAACTCCTAAAATAATAATTGATAAATAGAGTTGTGGTTACTAATTACTTTGAATCAAAATTAGTAATGTTTTGACATTTTATTAATTTTTACAAGATTTAATAATTAGAGTAACTCCTAATTAGGTTTAATTAAGAATCAGGGTTTAATAATTGTTATTAGGTTTAAAGTATATAATTTGTTAACTTAAGAATGTTTAAGTAAATAAGTTTTCATTTACCAAATAATATTGGCTTATAATATTTTCTTGAGTTATTACTATTTAAAGAAAATAGTAAATGGTAATTTGCAAATTAGGGTTTATGAATTACCACTAATAATTAAGTTAATGCAAATATGATAAATAAAATTAATCTTAACATTTTACTAAGTTACTGAATAGTTAAAATTTAATTTTGAAACTTCAAGAATTATTAAATTCAAATTGTATTTTGAATAAATGAAATGGCATAGTTAATATGGTTTAAAAATAAATGAATTTTGATTTGACACACATTTTTGTTTTATATTTTATTTGAATAGAGTTTATTTTTGTGAGCATTTTGATATATTATTTATATTTTTCTGAGTTGAAATGAATTTTATTTATTTTGGCAAAGTTTCAGTATTTTCCTGGAATTTAAATTAAAGCAAAAATACTAAACGTACCGGTTCACACCCTAGCTACTGCGACTGACGAGTGGGGCCTTTGACCAGTCAACTGCCACGCGGGCCGAAGACCAGTCAAAGTTTCTGACGTGGCGGGGAACCCACCCCTCTCGCCGTCGGCTTGTCGCCGGCGACCAGGCGAGGGCGGCGCCGTCGCTACGGGACTCCCGCGGACAAGCTGAGGATGCTAATCGAACGAGGGGATGATTCTAAACCTACTGGTGAGGGTACCCCCGACAGATGGTCACCGGAGCATCTCCGGCGACAACAATCTGCGGCGGTTCACTCCGGCGAGTCTCGGAATGGAAGCTACGGTGAACCAAATGATGCAAATAAACAGCCAATGGACGCGCAAGCTCACCCCGATGTTGATGATGAGCTCGGGGAAGACTCGCGGTGGTCGGAATCGATGGTGAGGCCATGAACTCCGGCCGCTCGTCGAAGAAAGGAATGGCGCGATTGCGTCGATTGAGGGCTTCATTCGTCGATTCCTTCCACCCAGAGAATCAGTGAGCTCTCGCGCTTCTCCTCGACCACACCACGGAGCCAGGGGTGGTCGGAATCCTCGAATCCTTGCTCGACTCCGGCGGCAGTAAGTGGAAGAGATTGAGAAATAATGAGGGCCAGAGGGAGAATGAAGGGGTGGCGAGATGCTAGGGCTTCCTGGCGGAGTTACTGGTGGTTTTATAGCGTGAGGGGAGCTCTACAGCGGCGACGCGGTGGCGGAGACGGCCGGGATGCGTCAGTGAGAGGGTGAATGATTTGGGCACGAATCGGGACGCACAGGAGATAAGACGGACGCGAAGATGCTTGTACGGGGTTCAGAGACCGTCTGCGACGTCCGGGGCGTGCTCATCCTCCACGAGGACGTGGTGAAGCTTCCCCGTCGCGTTGTCGCCCGCCAGGAGGAAGACGAAGGCGTTGGCCTTCTATTAAACGCGAAACGGTATGGACCGTTTCTAGGTGGGCTGGGCCAGTGCTGGGCTGCTCTTTGGGCTGAAGCTGGGTTGCTGCAGCTCGGTAGGGTAAGTCCTCTCCCCTCTCTTTTTTCTCTTTTTATTTTCTCGTTTTAAACTTGTTATTTAAATTCCAATTTGATTTCTGTTTATTTTTGCAAGTTTTAAAATATTAAATATCAATATCACTTCATAAAAATACTTACCGCTTAGTTCTATTGTTTAAACAACTATTTGATGGGTGATTACTTGGTGTTCTTGTGAAGTGCATTTTAAATTTAAAATAGATATGGTTTATGTGTTTATCTCAATTGCCTTTTAATTTAGGAACCAGATATATTTAAATGGTTTGAATTTTATAATAGGTGCATGGTAAGCATATTACTAAATTTTACTAGGGTTCTTAACAATATGGATGGTTCACATATAATTCTCCTTATGGCTAGAGTTTAAATTAAATGGTGTTGAGAATAAGATGAATCATGATTTTATGTGGAGAATTACTTCTAAGGGTTTAAGAAGATGGTTGAATAAACACTATATTCACTAATCTTGCTTAGCAAATTCTGGCTTGAACTTGTTAATATAATTCCCAAGCTTATCATTGTTCACTTTACTTACTTCAATAACATTTAAGCTTAGGTATATATGGCTTAATTTATACTTGTGATACATGATACACAAGTTAGGACAATATTTCATGTGGAATTGATTCCATATGACAAGGTTTATGGTTTTGGAAATATTTCACTATTTGAAGTATGAAATAGGCATGAGGCATGGTAGGGTTATAATTATAATCCAAAGTAATGCTTGGATTGGAATTAAAATATGGCCTAGGGTTTTAATTATGATCATCCATGTGATACACAACTAGGTTTAGGTATGAGCATAAGCTTGGTTATGTTTAGGGTTACTCCTCACTTAGGTAGAATTATTGTTATCAAGGCAATGCTAAGTTTGTCTCAAGTGTTTGGATAGGCAAGATTTAAATACAATATCATTACTACTCTATACAAGGCATGAGTATTGGTCTGGTTAACTACTAATGATTTACTTATCATTTCATGTGAAGAATGAGATCTGTGAATCACTTGTAGAGGTTTAACTTATCAACTCAATTATAAAGTAAGATCATGCATTAGACATGATCCACTTATTCCTCACTAATCTCTCTTCTTTTATACTGCTATCAACACACTCAATTAGATTCTTAGGGTTTATGATCATCACCCAATTTGTCATGATCAAAGTATTGGCCTAATAACAATTCATTGGTGAATTATGATTCTATCTCCAAGATTCAAGTATAAGTCCATATACTTGAGTATACATATGTAGCTTAAGCTCTCTGAGATAGGTAGGGTTTCCTCTAGGGTTAGGTTCATTACCAAGTTGTAATGATCACAACAATTGCCTCTCTATATATGCTAGAAGAATAGGTTCTTACTTACCATCAAGTATGAGCTAGGTCAAGTAGGGTTTGATACTTGACTTATATTTCTTGTATCATTATTTAGTATCAACAATTACCTCAATTGTATAAGGTTTAAATATTTAGTTAGGTTCTATTGAATGCATAATATAAGCATATGAATAGTTCTCTCCTTTCTCTAGGTTTAATGGTAGGAGTTGGGAAACAAAGTTGGAATGTCAAAGTTAATTAAGAATAAATTTGAATGTCCTTGACATGGATTCAATTATTGTAGTTGAAAAGATATACCATGTGACTCATGGTAGGAACATTTATCTAGTAGAAGACATGGATAAGATAAGTATAGAATAGTTTCTTAGTTAATTGTGTTCTTTGATTTAGGATTTAATAATTATTCATATGTTGTTGTAAGGAATGGCATGTTGAGATCTTTTTTAAGAGCTTGTAGTTGATCCTTACTTAAGGTGTTGTTTGTTGTAAAACTAATTCTATTTGATCTAGCCCATAGATCAAATCATCTCTACCCAAAACAAGGTTTTAGCAAAGATCACAATGAAGTTTATAGCGCTTGACTTGATGATCTACTTCAATTCCAGCAAGTCAAGTGAAACTTCAGTTACTGTGGTAAGTTTTATTTGAAGCGCGAAAATTCCCCGGATTTTCTATGCATGAATGCAATGCACACTTTGGTGTTCTCTCATTTTATAGCCTCTAAACCTGGGATATTACAAATAACATCACTAGAGTAGCACATAGATAAATTGTGATACAAAACACATTGCAATCATAAAGAGATATAAATAAGCACTTCACTACGCCATTCAACAGTGAATAAGTATTCTGTGAAATATAGCCTAAGAGACCCACACGGTGCACACACTCGTCACCTTTACACACGTGGGACAAGGAGTCTCCGGAGATCACATAAGTAAAACTCACTTGACTAGCATAATGACATCTAGATTACAAGCATCATCATATGAATCTCAATCATGTAAGGCAGCTCATGAGATTATTGTATTGAAGCACATAGGAGAGAGATTAACCACATAGCTACCGGTACAGCCCCGAGCCTCGATGGAGAACTACTCCCTCCTCATGGGAGACAAGCAGCGTTGATGGAGATGGCGGTGGTGTCGATGGAGGAGCCTTCCGGGGCACTTCCCCGCCCCGGCGGCGTGCCGGGATAGAGACTACTGTCCCCCAGATCTTGGCTTCGCGATGGCGGCGGCTCTGGAAGGTTTCTCGTACCGTGGCTTTTTCGTATCGAGGTTTTAGGTCAGGGACCTTTAAATAGGCGAAGAGGCGGAGTCGGAAGGTCGAAGGGGCGACGACACCATAGGGGGGCGCGGCCCAGGCCCTGGCCGCGCCACCCTGTCGTCTGGGGCCCACATGGCCCTCCTCTGGCGGCTCTCGGGTGTTCTGGATGCTTCCGGGCAAAATAGGAACCTGGGCGTTGATTTCGTCCAATTCCGAGAATATTTCGTTACTAGGATTTCTGAAACCAAAAACAGCAGAAAACAGCAGAATCGGCTCTTCGGCATCTTGTTAATAGGTTAGTTCCAGAAAATGCACGAATATGACATAAAGTGTGCATAAAACATGTAGATATCATCAATAATGTGGCATTGAACATAAGAAATTATCGATACGTCGGAGACGTATCACCATGGTCGCCTCCGGAGTGATGAGTGAGTAGTTCACCCCTGGACTATGGGTCCATAGTAGTAGCTAGATGGTTGTCTTCTCCTCATGTGCTTCATTGTCGGATCTTGTGAGCTGCCTAACATGATCAAGATCATCTATCCGTAATTCTATATGTTGTGTTTGTCGGGATCCGATGGATAGAGAATACTACGTTATGTTGATTATCAATCTATTACCTATGTGTTGTTTATGATCTTGCATGCTCTCCGTTATTAGTAGAGGCTCGGCCAAGTTTTTGCTCTTAACTCCAAGAGGGAGTATTTATGCTCGATAGTGGGTTCATGCCTCCATTAAATCCGGGACAGAGTGACGTAAAGTTCTAAGGTTGTGGATGTGCTCGTTGCCACTAGGGATAAAACATTGATGCTATGTCCGAGGATGTAGTTATTGATTACATTACGCACCATACTTAATGCAATTGTCTCGTTGTTTTGCAACTTAATACCGGAAGGGGTTCGGATGATAACCTCGAAGGTGGACTTTTTAGGCATAGATGCATGCCGGATAGCGGTCTATGTACTTTGTCGTAATGCCCAATTAAATCTCACAATATTCATCATATCATGTATGTGCATTGTCATGCTCTCTTTATTTGTCAATTGCCCGACCGTAATTTGTTCACTCAACATGCTATTTATCTTATGGGAGAGACACCTCTAGTGAACTGTGGACCCCGGTCCATTCTTTACATCCGAAATACAAATCTGTTGCTATTGTTCTTTACTCGTTCTTTGCAAACAATCATCATCCACACTATACATCTAATCCTTTGTTACAGCAAGCCGGTGAGATTGACAACCTCACTCGTTTCGTTGGGGCAAAGTACTTTGGTTGTGTTGTGCAGGTTCCACGTTGGCGCCGTAATCCCCGGTGTTGCGCCGCACTACATCTCGCCGCCATCAACATTCAACGTGCTTCTTGGCTCCTCCTGGTTCGATAAACCTTGGTTTCTTTCTGAGGGAAAACTTGCCGCCGTACGCATCACACCTTCCTCTTGGGGTTCCCAACGGACGCGTGCTGTACGCGTATCAAGCTCTTTTTCTGGCGCACTTGCCGGGGAGATCAAGACACGCTGCAAGGGGAGTCTCCACAATCCAATCTCTTTACTTTGTTTTTGTCTTGCTTTATTTTATTTACTACTTTGTTTGCTGCATTATATCAAAACACAAAAAAATTAGTTGCTAGCTTTACTTTATTTACTTTCTTGCACTTTACATGAAAAACACAAAAAAATTAGTTACTTGCATTTATTTTATCTAGTTTGCTTTATTTACTACTGCTAAAATGGCTACCCCTGAAAATACTAAGTTGTGTGACTTCACAACCACAAATAATAATGATTTCTTATGCACACCTATTGCTCCACCTCGCTACTACAGCAGAATTTTTTGAAATTAAACCTCGCTTTACTCGAATCTTGTTATGCGAGAGCAATTTTCCGGTGTTAGTTCCGATGATGCTGCTGCCCATCTCAATAATTTTGTTGAATTGTGTGAAATGAAAAAGTATAAAGATGTAGATGGTGACATTATAAAATTAAAATTGTTTCCTTTCTCATTAAGAGGAAGAGCTAAAGATTGGTTGCTATCTCTCGCCTCGAATAGTATTGATTCATGGACTAAATGCAAGGATGCTTTTATTGGTAGATATTATCCCCCTGCTAAAATCATATCTTTGAGAAGTAGCATAATGAATTTTAAACAATTAGATAATGAACATGTTGTTCAAGCTTGGGAAAGAATGAAATCTTTGGTTAAAAATTGCCCAACCCATGGACTAACTACTTGGATGATCATCCAAACCTTTTATGCAGGACTGAACTTTTCTTCGCGGAACCTATTGGATTCAGCTGCTGGAGGTACCTTTATGTCCATCATTCTTGGTGAAGCAACAAAGCTCCTTGATAATATGATGATTAATTACTCTGAATGGCACACGGAAAGAGCTCCACAAGGTAAGAAGGTAAATTCCGTCGAAGAAACCTCTTCCTTGAGTGATAAGATTGATGCTATTATGTCTATGCTTATGAATGATAGGACTAATGTTGATCCTAATAATGTTCTGTTAGCTTCATTGGTTTCTCAAGAAGAACATGTTGATGTAAACTTCATTAAAAATAATAATTTCAACAACAATGCTTATCGGAACAATTCTAGTAATAACTATAGGCCATATCCTTATAATAATGTTAACGGTTATGGTAATTCTTATGGGAATTCTTACAACAATAATAGGAATACACCCCCTGGACTTGAAGCTATGCTTAAAGAATTTATTAGTACACAAACTGCTTTTAACAAATCTGTTGAGGAAAAGCTCAATAAAATTGATATTCTCGCTTCTAAGGTTGATAGTCTTGCCTCCGATGTTGATCTTTTGAAATCGAAAGTTATGCCTAATAAGGATATTGAAAATAAAATTGTTACTACAGCAAATTCCATCCAAGTTAGAATTAATGAGAATATAAGATTGATGGCCGAATTGCATGCTAGGTGGGAAAGAGAAGAAAATGAAAAACTTGCTAAAGAGAATAATGTAGCTAAAGTTTGGACTATTACCACCACTAGTAATGATAATGATTCACATGTTGCTGCACCTCCTACTATCAATGGTAAAATAATTGGTGTTGGCAATGTTTCTACTCCTAGTGCAAAGCGTGCAAAATTGCCTGAAACTGTTAAAACTGCTGAAACTGCCTGTGATAAAACTGCTGAAATTTTTTCCAATATTGGGGATGATGATCCCATTGCTTTAGATTTTGATGATTGCCTCATCTCTGAAGTTATAAAGTTCTTACAAAAACTTGCTAAGAGTCCTAATGCTAGTGCTATAAACTTGGCTTTCACAAAACATATTACAAATGCTCTCATAAAAGCTAGAGAAGAGAAACTAGAATGTGAAGCCTCTATTCCTAGAAAGCTAGAGGATGGTTGGGAGCCCATCATTAAGATGAAGGTCAATGACTTTGATTGTAATGCTCTATGTGATCTTGGTGCAAGTATTTCTGTTATGCCTAAGAAAATTTATGATATGCTTGACTTGCCACCATTGAAAAATTGCTATTTGGATGTTAATCTTGTTGATAATGCTATAAAGAAATCTTTGGGGAGAATTGATAATGTTCGCATTACCGTTAACAATAACCTTGTCCCCGTTGATTTTGTTGTCTTGGATATTGAATGCAATGCATCTTGTCCCATTACATTGGGAAGACCGTTTCTTCGAACTGTTGGAGCTATCATTGATATGAAGGAAGGTAATATTAAATATCAATTTCCTCTCAAGAAAGGTATGGAACACTTCCCTAGAAAGAGAATGAAGTTACCTTTTGATTCTATTATTAGAACAAGTTATGATGTTGATACTTCATCTCTTGACAACACTTGATATACACTTTCTGCGCCTAGCTGAAAGGCGTTAAAGAAAAGCGCTTATGGGAGACAACCCATGTTTTTACTACAGTATTTTATTTTATATTTGAGTCTTGGAAGTTGTTTACTACTGTAGCAACCTCTCCTTATCTTATTTTTGTGCATTGTTGTGCCAAGTAAAGTCTTTGATAGTAAGGTTCATACTAGATTTGGATTACTGCAGCAGACATGATTTCTTTGCTGTCACGAATCTGGACCTGCCTCTCTGTAGGTAGCTCATAAAAATATGCCAATTTACGTGCGTGATCCTCAGATATGTACGCAACTTTCATTCAATTTGGGAATTTTCATTTGAGCAAGTCTGGTGCCTCAATAAAATCCGTCTTTACGGACTGTTCTGTTTTGACAGATTCTGCCTTTTATTTCGCATTGCCTCTTTTGCTATGATGGATGGATTTCTTTGTTTCATTAATGTCCAGTAGCTTTGTGCAATGTCCAGAAGTGTTAAGAATGATTATGTCACCTCTGAACATGTGAATTTTTATTGTGCACTAACCCTCTAATGAGTTGTTTCGAGTTTGGTGTGGAGGAAGTTTTCAAGGATCAAGAGAGGAGGATGATACAACAAGATAAAGGAGAGTGAAAGCTCTAAGCTTGGGGATTCCCCGGTGGTTCACCCCTGCATATTTTAAGAAGACTCAAGCGTCTAAGCTTGGGGATGCCTGGGCATCCCCTTCTTCATCGACAACATTATCAGGTTCCTCCCCTGAAACTATATTTTTATTCCATCACATCTTATGTACTTTGCTTGGAGCGTCGGTTTGTTTTTGTTTTTGTTTTTGTTTGAATAAAATGGATCCTAGCATTCATTGTGTGGGAGAGAGACACGCTCCGCTGTTTCATATGGACAAATATGTCCTTAGGCTTTACTCATAGTATTCATGGCGAAGGTTGAATCTTCTTCGTTAAATTGTTATATGGTTGGAATCGGGAAATGTTACATGTAGTAATTCTAAAATGTCTTGAATAATTTGATACTTGGCAATTGTTGTGCTCATGTTTAAGCTCTTGCATCATATACTTTGCACCCATTAATGAAGAAATACATAGAGCTTGCTAAAATTTGGTTTGCATAATTGGTCTCTCTAAGGTCTAGATATTTTCTGGTAAAGAGTTTGAACAACAAGGAAGACGGTGTAGATTCTTATAATGTTTACAATATGTCTTTTATGTGAGTTTTGCTGCACCGGTTCATCCTTGTGTTTGTTTCAAATAAACCTTGCTAGCCTAAGCCTTGTATCGAGAGGGAATACTTCTCATGCATCCAAAATCCTTGAGCCAACCACTATGCCATTTGTGTCCACCCTACCTACCTACTACATGGTATTTCTCTGCCATTCCAAAGTAAATTGCTTGAGTGCTACCTTTAAAATTTCCATTCTTCACCTTTGCAATATATAGCTCATGGGACAAATAGCTTAAAAACTATTGTGGTATTGAATATGTACTTATGCACTTTATCTCTTATTAAGTTGATTGTTGTGCGATAACCATGTTCCTGGGGACGCCATCAACTACTCTTTGTTGAATATCATGTGAGTTGCTATGCATGTCCGTCTTGTCTGAAGTAAGGGAGATTTACCACTTTAATGGTTAGAGCATACATATTGTTAGAGAAGAACATTGGGCCGCTAACTAAAGCCATGAATCATGGTGGAAGTTTCAGTTTTGGACATATATCCTCAATCTCATATGAGAACACTAATTATTGCTACATGCTTATGCATCAAAGAGAAGTCCATTATCTGTTGTCCATGTTGTCCCGGTATGGATGTCTAAGTTGAGAATAATCAAAAGCGAGAAATCCAAATGCGAGCTTTCTCCTTAGACCTTTGTACAGGCGGCATGGAGGTACCCATTTGTGACACTTGGTTAAAACATGTGTATTGCGATGATCCCGGTAGTCCGAGCTAATTAGGACAAGGTGCAGACACTGTTAGTATACTATGCATGAGGCTTGCAACTTGTAAGATATAATTTACATGATACATATGCTTTATTACTACCGTTGACAAAATTGTTTCTTGTTTTCAAAATAAAAGCTCTAGCACAAATATAGCAATCGATGCTTTCCTCTTTGAAGGACCTTTCTTTTACTTTTATGTTGAGTCAGTTCACCTATCTCTCTCCACCTCAAGAAGCAAACACTTGTTTGAACCGTGCATTGATTCCTACATACTTGCATATTGCACTTGTTATATTACTTTACATTGACAATATCCATGAGATATACATGTTATAAGTTGAAAGAAACCGCTGAAACTTAATCTTCCTTTGTGTTGCTTCAATACCTTTACTTTGATTTATTTCTTTATGAGTTAACTCTTATGCAAGACTTATTGATGCTTGTCTTGAAGTACTATTCATGAAAAGTCTTTGCTTTATGATTCAGCTTGTTTACTCATGTCATTATCATTGTTTTGATCGCTGCATTCATTACATATGCTTACAATAGTATGATCAAGGTTATGATGGCATGTCACTCCATAAATTATCTTTGTTATCGTTTACCCGCTCGGGACGAGCAGAACTAAGCTTGGGGATGCTGATACGTCTCCGACGTATCGATAATTTCTTATGTTCCATGCCACATTATTGATGATATCTACATGTTTTATGCATACTTTATGTCGTATTTATGCATTTTCCGGCACTAACCTATTAACGAGATACCGAAGAGCCAGTTGCTGTTTTCTGCTGTTTTTGGTTTCAGAAATCCTACAAAGGAAATATTCTCGGAATTAGACGAAATCAACGCCGAGGGTCCTATTTTTGCACGAAGCTTCCAGAAGTCCGAGGGAGAGTCGAAGTGGGGCCACGAGGTGGCGACACACCAGGGCGGCGCGGCCTGGGCCTGGGCCGTGCCGGCCTGCTGTGTGGGCCCCTCGTGACGCCCCTTTACCTGCCCTTCCGCCTACATATAGTCTTCTTCGCGAAACCCCCAGTACCGAGAGCCACGATACGGAAAACCTTACTGAGACGCCGCCGCCGCCAATCCCATCTCGGGGGATTCTGGAGATCGCCTCCGGCACCCTGCCGGAGAGGGGAATCATCTCCCGGAGGACTCTTCACCGCCATGGTCGCCTCCGGAGTGATGAGTGAGTAGTTCACCCCTGGACTATGGGTCCATAGCAGTAGCTAGATGGTTGTCTTCTCCTCATGTGCTTCATTGTCGGATCTTGTGAGCTGCCTAACATGATCAAGATCATCTATCCGTAATTCTATATGTTGTGTTTGTCGGGATCCGATGGATAGAGAATACTATGTTATGTTGATTATCAATCTATTATCTATGTGTTGTTTATGATCTTGCATGCTCTCCGTTATTAGTAGAGGCTCGGCCAAGTTTTTGCTCTTAACTCCAAGAGGGAGTATTTATGCTCGATAGTGGGTTCATGCCTCCATTAAATCTGGGACAAGGTGACGTAAAGTTCTAAGGTTGTGGATGTGCTGTTGCCACTAGGGATAAAACATTGATGCTATGTCCAAGGATGTAGTTATTGATTACATTACGCACCATACTTAATGCAATTGTCTCGTTGTTTTGCAACTTAATACCGGAAGGGGTTCGGATGATAACCTCGAAGGTGGACTTTTTAGGCATAGATGCATGCTCGGATAGCGGTCTATGTACTTTGTCGTAATGCCCAATTAAATCTCACAATATTCATCATATCATGTATGTGCATTGTCATGCTCTCTTTATTTGTCAATTGCCCGACCGTAATTTGTTCACCCAACATGCTATTTATCTTATGGGAGAGACACCTCTAGTGAACTGTGGACCCCGGTCCATTCTTTACATCCGAAATACAAATCTGCTGCTATTGTTCTTTACTTGTTCTTTGCAAACAATCATCATCCACACTATACATCTAATCCTTTGTTACAGCAAGCCGGTGAGATTGACAACCTCACTCGTTTCGTTGGGGCAAAGTACTTTGGTTGTGTTGTGCAGGTTCCACGTTGGCGCCGGAATCCCCGGTGTTGCGCCGCACTACATCTCGCCGCCATCAACCTTCAACGTGCTTCTTGGCTCCTCCTGGTTCGATAAACCTTGGTTTCTTTCTGAGGGAAAACTTGCCGCCGTACGCATCACACCTTCCTCTTGGGGTTCCCAACGGACGCGTGCTGTACGCGTATCACCCTCACCGGTGAACTGGGCGCAGCTTCCCCAGCACACGCCGCACTCCTTGGCTGCCTGGCCCACCAGCTGCGCCCCCTCGAATTTCGCGCCCCGCTTCATCGCAACCACCGATGCTAGGCCTGTAGGTGGGAGCGGGCTGCCCACGGCGCCGCCGGTCCAAGCCCACTCTAGTTACTAAGCGTAGACCCACGGACACGAACATAAACTTGGCGGATAGTAGTGGTACGCCCGCTACCGCTTCCCCCGCGCTGCACCCTTTCCATGGCGATGAAGACGGATGCCATGCCCCCAAGGAACTGCCCCACCGCTGCAGTCTCGTCCCTCCGCTCCCCCCTCAGGTCCTCTTCTTCGGCCACCTGGATCCCGAGCAGTTCGTCTCCGGCGAGATCCGTGGGGAGCAGCCGATGTCCCCTTCACGCGCCTCCACGGCCTTCTCCATGCTTTGCGGCCGTCGAACTGGCAAATCCCCCCCACGCGGTGCGGCCGCCCTACACCGGCGCCCCTATCCCCCGGCGACGGTGAGTTCCTCTCCTCCTTCTTTCCCGATGGGACAACGGTGGTTGGTTGGTTGTGTTCCTCGTCCCCTAAATGTTTGACGTTTCCTGTGCACTGATGTAAAACCACTTAGACTAGCCCAAATGGGAGTATCATAAGTAGTATCATAGATGCCGTGTTGGCAAAAATCTGATGTGGCACACCAATTAATGAGGTTAGAGATGAGAGTAGTATCATAATATGATACCGTATCATAACACGTAAAACTAAAAAAATTAATGGCAAATGCATCATGTACACACATTTGCATTGAGATTCTACAAAATATTAAATATAATCAAACTATGATACTATCTTATGATACTATGCAATGTGGAGGTGGTATCATAAACTAGTATCATGTGCATGATACTAGTGTATGATACTTCCCATTGTGATTAGTCTTAGCGGGTGAAAGTGGGCTGATTGGAGGCCGCTTAATATCAAGCAAATTAAAGTGCAGCAAGCGGCATCCCGCCTGGTCTGGCAGATAGAGGTGGTCAAGTAGCGGTATCCCACGGACAGGCCCACTTACAGCCTGAACCGACGCCGTCATGTTCTTCACAGTAGTGTCGACGCGGATGGTGCAGTCGCGCACGCACAGCCGCAGCCTGGCGCCGTTCTTGGCGCCCACCATGTAAATGTACCCGAAGGCCGCCACCGCTGTGCCGGCCTGGATCGCGGCGCGCGCGGACGCCTCGGCAAGGTGGCGCGTCTCGTTCGTCCTCTTCGGGTCCACGGCAAAGCCCAACACGCGCCAGCACAAGTCCGGGAACAACGTCCACGCGCACGCCTTCTGCACCACCTCAGGCACCGGCTTCGATTGGTAGCCCGGCTCGTCCCAGGGAATGGGCGCCAGCAGTGCGAGCGGCATTGCCGGCATGAGCCAGTTCGAGAGGATCGTCATGATCGCCGGCACCATTATCATCATGATTATATGAGAAGAGTGTCGTCGTCCTCTCGTCAACAGATGCATTTGCAGGAATCTTAATCTTTTGAAGCCTAGTCCATCAAGTGATTTATTATTGTAGTTAATTTGCTGCTAGTTCAGGGCATAAAATGTACTAGTCTGGTGAGCAGATGAAATGAAACAAGTTCATCATGATGGTATGTCAATCAATAGATTATGTGTTTTTTTTTTCTAGAGGAAGTCCTGAAAAACAGACAAGCTTAGAAAGAAATGGGCTAGATTTCTTTAAGGACATCCAGTAGCTCCATTTTGGCCCAGTGGAACCCAGAACAGGTACTTGAAAACGGAAATCTCATCGCTCTCCCTAAAAAAACGAAAAGGAAATCTCGTCGATCTCCGGTTTGATGGAGGATGGAGGGGGAGATAGAGAAAGCTCTTCAAAGTCAACAATGGAGAAAATAGAATAGGAAGAACTTAGGTCAGTTTGAGGAAGAAGACCCTCTTTTATAGAGCATTGAAATCCAACTATTATTTTCATATCCGCGCCCGACCGGTACTACCTCTCTTGGAGCGGTACTACCACTTCCATGTTACCGTTGCAGTTAAACTTGACCCGTGGAGCTTGCTGGACGGTGCTACCGATACAGGTACCGGTCATGATACCGCGAGGTGTTGTACGAGGGGTTTGTATGCTGGGTGGTACTATGAGAGGTACCAACACCGGTACGACTGCTACGTTTCCAATTAACGATACCGATGAGCGCAGATTGCACACCGTTGGGAACCCAAGAGCAAGGTATGATGAGCACAGCAGCAAGTTTTCCCTCAGTGAGAAACCAAAGTATAATCGACCGGTAGAAGAAAGGCGTGACTTCTGAAGGTGTTGCTAGCTGACTAGTGGTAGGGCGCACTACCGGCGTCAGCAACAATGTGAAATCTGCACACAACACAACCAAAATACTTTGCCCCAACTTAAAGTGAGGTTGTCAATCTCACCGGTTTTGCTGAACACAAATGATTAAATGTATCGAGTGGAAGGAGATGTTTGCAGTAATTAAGGAGAACGGTTCTTGCGGAAAGTAAACATAACAGGATTGCAGTGGTTGAATTTATCAGTGTAAAGGAAAGGACTGGGGTCCACAGTTCACTAGAGGTGTATCTCCATAAAGATAAATAACATGCTGGGTGAACAAATTACAGCTAGCAATTGATAGAATATCGATTATACATGACAAGATAATTACTATGAGATTCGTTTGGGCATTACAACATGATACATAGACCGTAATCCAACTGCGTCTATGACTAAAAATCCACCTTCCGGTTAGCGTCCGCACCCCTTTCAGTATTAAGTTGCAAGCAACAGATAATTGCATTAAGCATTGTGTGTAACGTAAACAATAGAATTACCCTCGGATAAAACATTGTTGTTTTCTCCCTAGTAGAAACAACACATCTACAATCTTAGAAGTTATTGTCACTCTTCCAGAAAACTAGAGGCATGAACCCACTATCGAACATAAATACACTCTCTTGAAGTCACAAGTATCTACTTGGCCAGAGCATTTACTAGCAACGGAGAGCATGCAAGATCACAAATAACATATAACATGAATATATAATCGACCTCAACATATTATTCAATATTCATCGGATCCTAGCCAAAACGACATGTCTCATTACATAAAGATGATCTTGATCATGTAGGGCAGCTCACAAGATCTAAACATGAGGCAAAAATTGGAGAAGACAACCATCTAGCTACTTCTATGGACCCATAGTCCAGGGATGAACTACTCACGCATCACTTCGGAGGCGGGCATGGTGATGTAGATGCCTCCGGCGATGATTTTCCCCTTCCGGCAGGGTGCCGGGAAGAACTTCACAACCCCTCCCGAGATGGGTTCTGCGATGGCGGCCGCGACAGAACTTTTCGTTGATGGAGACTCGGGTGTCTGGGGTTTTCCCGAGATCGTGAATAAATAGGCGGAAGGGCGAGGTCGGTGGAGCCCTGGGGGGCCTACACCACCTCTTGGCGCGGCCAGGACCTGGGCTGCGCCTAGGGTTGGCCTGGCCGCACCCTGGCGCTTCTTCGTCCCACTTCAGTTTCTGTCTTTGTTATGGAGAAATATTGACTTCGTCTATTGTCCTGTCCAATTCCGAGAATGTTTCTTGTACAACTTTTCTAAAACCAAAAACAGTGGAAAACAGGGAACTGGCACTATGGCATGTTTTCAATAGGTTAGTGCCGGAAAATGTATAAAACTGTAATTAAGTATATGTAAAATATAGTGAAATTGGTGTAAAACAAGCATGAAGCATCAAAAATTATAGACATGTTTGCCACGTAGCAGGTACCTGAGCAGTACCACAGCCGGTACTAACGCGACCACACAAACGTGTGATTCACGCGGTAGTTTCGGGTTGGGTACCGATCGAGTACTGACTGGAATACTACAAGGTAAGGCACACAAGCTTCTGGGAAACAAAGCTGCAGTACAACTAGCGAAGTTCCAGGTCACGGGTACACTGCGTTGGGGGAGGTAGCAGTATTACCGCTCCTAACACTGATAAAACTGCAAAAATAGAAAATCCAGAAATCCAATAACTTGTGTTTGGAAACTCCGATTTGGGTGAAACAAATTTTGTTGGAAAGAGGAAGACAAGAGCTACCCCAAAAATATTGTGAAGAGGTGGGGAAGAATTTTACATGAACTTAGAGGTGTAACCAAAAGATCTACCCCACAAATATTGGTCCTCTATTTTCTCATGTCAAATGTTTAGTGGTAATCCCACCCAAATCTGGTGTAATTTTCTCTCAATATGCATTATTTAATTTTCGTGCCAAAAAATATATGGCTTATATTTAGGAACGGAGGTAGTAGCTAATAGAGAACTAGCCTGGCCCTTTACCCAAATGATTTGGCACAAAGATCATCCTCGTATTGGGCCTCACAGAAACGGAAAAATCACTCTTTTGGAAGTTTATTTTAACTCTTGGTGGTTACTCGTAGGCTGAGCATATTAATTTCGTATTTTTTTTGCCTTTTTATGTTGTATGTGTTTCTTGCCTTTACAAGATCTTGATCCATAAAAAGAATCGTATCATTAGCATATTGAAGGATAAATAGTTCATCATTTGCCATGTGTGGAATAAGTCCCTCAATTTGTCCATCGTATTTTCGTGTTCATGACAACTCCATCGTTCCATACACATGTGGCACATATATATGTTGAACCGAGGAAAAAAACCGTCACGCCCATGCGGCACGGATACTGAACTAATGAAGAATGGTATCTATTACTGAAACACCTTATTGGGATTATCCCGAGAGAAAGTTGCCGGTATGGCTCCAGAGATGTTGAACTGATGAGAGTGTTAGAATACATGTATGACTGAGATTAGACAAGGATTTGATCATCTTGTACTCCAAATATACCTCTATTTTGTACCTCTATATATACCACCAAAGAGTCATGTACACCACCAAATCTTAGGGTTCGGCAATTTCTATAGAAAGAACTTTCATCTATGACACACCTCCCATTAAGTAATAATTGATCTTCTTGTAGCCTCTGCAAGTGGAATAAAGTCAGTATATGAAACATAAGGTCAATATAGAAATTAAAGCTCGAGGAATCGCAAATGTAATTTCAACTTCTATTTTCTAAAAAATGGCACAAGCCTCAATGAAAAACTTTGAACATGCGCAATACATCTTGCAAAAAAAAACTGTCATGCCTTGCTGCACTCAACCTGAGCGAAAAGTATTAGTGGATTTTTGCACAGAACCAACAAAAAACATTATTTCATTTTTAAATAACTAATACAAACTACATGTGGTCAAGGGAGATGCATGGTGATATGATCTATGTGTAGTAGACCATATAACATTAAGGATATGGATGGATTTTACTGCTATAGAAAAGGGCTTGTTATTATTGAGCATACTAACAACTTCTTGAATTCAAACATAGTGCAGAAGATTTCATTAGGAAGTCGGTTAGAATGACCATTATTAATGAACATGGCATAAACCTAGTTGGTACGTCGTAGTATAGCAGAAACAACGCGGTAAAGGGATAGATTGTAATCAGCCAATTTAAACACCAAAAATTTACACGAATCCTAATTAATTTTGCTACATCTGGCGGTTTCTATACCAAAAGGCTTAAATCCAATCCTATATAACTAAGAAGTTCATCCCCACTAACATATTTCTCTAAACATGCAAGCTATCCACATTATTAGGTGGGCCTGCTCTACTAACCTGCCACCTCAGCTAGCTTTAATTTCCACCTCACAAAACTTGTCATGTCACAAAAAAATTACAAGCAACCATTTTATTCAGTTCATCGTTCCTTTCAGCTTCCAAAAAAAACCCCGCACTAACCAGCACGTACGCCCAGTCCCTCATCCCAACTGGAGGCTTGCCCAAACAATTAACACTAAGTTTCGTTAAGCTTCCCGAAAGATCCTGCACGATCAGGTCGTCCGCCCGGCCCTTCGCCTCCAAGAAGAAACAAGCATAAAGCCATACGTGAGGAGGACCTCCTCCTCTCGGCCTCTCCCCCCGTACCCGAGTTAGAGGCTGCAACAAAAAGTGACTCGAGCTAGGATTCTAGGTATACCACAGGTCCCAGAACTTATATTCCTTTGCCGCAAAGATATTTTTTTATTGATGTGCCTCATGTATTGAGGGAGCCTGCTGTCTTCCATGGGAGGTAACTCAAGTTCTTCCATTTCTTTGTTAGGATTGTTTTTAATTTCACACAGATCTTATTTAGTATCCTATTCCATTTTCTTTGCATGATTCTACTGATTTTGCACAGACCTTATTTGTATCCCATTTCTGGAAAATATCCCCAATCGGGTCTCCTCTTCCATTTTCTTTGCAGGGTTGTACTGTTTTTGCACAGATCTTATTTGGTATTCTATCTCTGGAAAATATATCTCCTTCGACCGTATAAGCTCAGAAATCGGAACTATCCTGCAATTTTGAGTTGCGAGGAAAAGAGTTTATGTGCTTATATTGTCAGGTATCTGCCACCAATCAACAACGGAATACCAAGATGTACGTTTGCCATGTAATTGCACAAAGAGCTGAGTACTACCTTGGTTACTGTTTATAAGATGTAGCTCTTGCTATCTTTATCAGGTTAAATCGTCAATCTGCTTCCAGTTTACTATTCTGTCTAAGCATCATTAGAATTTGATTCCTTCCGTGCTCATCTGGAACGCCAGGATATATCCTTCGATCAAACCTCTCTAGAAGATTATGTAGTGGTATCTAGTAAAAAGAAGATGAACAAGTTGACTACATTGGCAGCTAGTAAAAAAAAGATGAACAAGTGGAGTTAATTGTAAGCGTTTCATATGTAGATCATAACAGTGGAACCAAAAAATCCAAATGCTCAGATGAAAAATATTACCATAGAATTTATCATTTGAAGGTTGAGCAAATATCTACGGATACTTGAATGAGACGGCTAAGCTAACTGCATGAAACTCATGTGTAGGTCATCATGGAGGGATCAAGAAAGTGATTCGTTCGGGAGGACCAGTTGGTCAACAAAAATGAGCTCCAATTCATACACAAGAACACATAAGAACATTCCGTTGACATCAAGGTGAGATATCTTTTATAGAATGGCATGCATTGCTACTTTCTTTAGTTTCCTTCAAGATAATTGTAGAGATCAGGTGTGAACTGATTCGAGTAAACGAACCACCGCAATAATGATCAATCCAAACCAATGCATAGAGTTATCTTTACTGCCCGTGCATGATGTGAGATTGGTGTAGAATCAAGATAATAGCATCACCACCATCATGGTAGAGCCATCGCTACCAAGCAAATGAAGCAAAAGCTAGTGTGGATAGTTCAGATAATTTTTTACCAAAAAATTAAGACAAATCCATAGTGCAGTTGAAAAGGGAATAATAATATAAATTCTGAACATCTGGGAGAACTTTGCTAGCATTTTAACTTTAAAGTAAACATACTATTGAGAAGATTAACTTTAAATTTGGTAATAGGTGGTAGGAGATAGCTGACAAATAAATGTAGGAAAGAAAGTTCAATGAACAGATTAAAATCTTTCCTCATTACTGATTTTTGCAAAAATTGATAGGGTCTCAAATTATGTTATAACTTCAATTAAGCATTCGCTGCTCTAGAAGGGGACTTTTCAATTAGTAGTAGGAAATAAAAATGCACTTACAAACATCTATGATGGCTGCAACACACAAGAAAAAGGGACCGCTTATCAAATAGGCATATCATATCTAGTTTTTATTGCATTGGTAGTGTAGTTCAAATTTAAATACAAATTGAAAGCGACAAATAACAATGAGCATTGACATGAAACGAGTAGTCATCTCATTTTATTTGCTTTTGCGGGAGCTATGTTGTTTATTTGGTAAACTACATTGATTCTGAACTATGTTATTTATTTAGATGCAGGATATTTTAATTAGTTTGGTCACAACATTATTGTTTTCCATGTTTATGTGAGAAACTACAGGAAAAAATGAGGAAAAGGCTGGCCGTGGACAAAAATGCATTAGGTCGCTGGGTTTGTTGCCAACCCAAACGTACAACGTGGCGACATGGCTAATTTACTATCGGCACCCCCTCGACCCAAATAAAGCAAAACAGACATATTTGATTTCCAAAATGGGCTGGACAGCTAGAGATTTTTTTTTTTTTTTTTTTTTTTTTTTTGCGAATACAGTTTGGGCTTGGACAGCTAGAGATGCCATAAAGGGGGGCGAACACGAGCAAACCGTGAGAGGAGTGGTGTGGCAGCAAGCCATCTTCCTTCTATGTCTACTCACTGGCACCGATGATGTACAAACAAATACAGTTTGGGCTTTTGCAAGAAAAATAACCGGATCAACATGCAAATTTGAGCAAAGATTCGGCAGACACCACGCTACTTCCATCAGATAACTATATAGCTCTTCATATTTGCATAAATTAAGAAGCAGCATAAGATGAGATCCTAAGATGAAGCTTCATTTTGCTGAAGCTAGCAGGTGGACACAGGTAGTGACCAATATTCAGTCCTTCAAATGCAAGAAAACATATCACAACTCACATGAACATGCCACATTACTCCACAGTACTAGTAAGCAGCAGAAGCGGAGCTAAATCTTGACTTGGGACACCTGACCGGCTAAACACACGAGTAGTACCTAGATACAACTGAATGGCTGCAACACATCGGTCCCTGCATGGCCGGCCTCTAGTTCTGGGACACGGCAGCGAGCCACGCCGCTCCGCCGTGCACCAGCGCCATGAACACCATCACTGCCACGGCCAGCGGGGAGCGGGGGCCCATCCCTGCAGTGGCGCATCCGATGCGGTAGCGGAACCCGTCCTCGAAGGTGGCGACGGCGAGGATGGACGCGGCGGAGGAGAGGCCGATGGCGAGGAGGAGCATCCCGCGCAGCGCCGCCCTCTTCCACCCGGCGGCGACGGAGGCGATGCCCTTGGTGCCATCGGCGCCGGCCGCGGTGTTGTCCACCTTCATTATGACCCCGAGGAGGAGGATGCCGGCGGTGTAGGCGGCGGCCAAGAGGAGGCATTGAGTGTTGCCGACGCGGGCGTAGAGCTCCGTCTCGCAGGCGCTGGCCGGGTCGGGCGGGAGCGCGCGGAAGGAGGTGGAGTTGCCCATCACGCAGACGAAGCACAGCAGCTTGAGCTGCTCCGCCGCGACCGCCCTGAACATCGCCATGTCTCCCTGCAGAGCAGCCATTTTACAATCTTAAGATAAGGAATTCATAGCAAACTTGGTATGCTAATGCTTCGGTAGAGTGAATATATGCAAGAATGTAGCTACTATGGCTAATAAAGATCCTTGGTAGGACTTATAAATCAGCAGTCACACAAAACTAAAGTAAATATGAACAGTAGGAACCATGAGCGAACTCAGCTCTATGGACCAATCCAAAATATTTTTGTAGCAAGTTTAGCTGTAAAGTAATTGACTATTGATTACGGATACAAGAAAAAAAAGGTCTAGTAGAAAGGAAATGTCTGTACACAAAAGGGCAGAGGAGGTTATTGGAGCAAGAAGCGATCTTTCTTCCGAAAAAGAAAGAAAATGCCTGCAGAATAGTAAAGGGATCTTTACAACACACATAATCTCGTTTTTAATACAGAAAAAAATAGAGATCTGCAGCATCCCAACACCTCATGGATGACTAGAGAGTATGAAGGAGGGCTCTCAAATGTCAAAGAGAAGCCGGAAAAACTTCGAAAAGAACAGGGAAACATGAAAGAAAGTGGGTACATTTGAGTACACAAAGAAACACTACAAGATCTGCCGTTTCATACAAATCACCCACAGATGCAGTCAAGAACAAACGAACCAAAAGAAGTAGAGCACAAAAAACTCCAGATACGGTAGAGGGCAATGCGATCTAATTTCACCTCGGCTCTGCAGCTGCAAGACTCACTCTTCTGTTCTTGGGAGAGAAGAGGGAGAAGAGATTGCTGTGGTGACGTGTGGTTTGGAGATGAGGGCGAAGACCACTTTATGCAGCAGCAGCAGCCGCAACTAGAGCAGTGCTCTCTCTGTCATTTATTACTATTCCCTTTTGCTCCTTGAGATACTACATTTTGCAATGCCATGTGGAACTCATCAGATTAGTATGTGTGTGTAAAACACCACCGCATTACGGATATATATCTACCTTTAGTTAAAATCTCATATAATCCCTCTTTCCAAAAAATAATGTCGTGACGGATTAGATCGACTGAAACAAATATATTCAGTTACACCCGCGAAATTTCAACATTCAAGCGATCGACTGGACCGATCGATTGCCTGAGCTCGTGGAACTCGACCTCTCCAAGCACCGTCTCTCCACCGGCAGCACGCCATCCCTCCCCATCTATGTCCGCCATTGCGCCTCCGCCTAGTCCTGGTCGGCGTTAAAAAGCACTCATATTAAAGGACCAAGATGATTCTAAAAAAAATACCAAGCTGTTTATACCCAACTAGGAGTAATAACCAAGGTGATTCTGAGAGATGGCAGCTGTCCTCGTGGCACGGTGCCCTGCTCGATCAAGCCTAGCGGCACCAGGCGGTCGCTGTCCCGGAGATGCCCACACAACGCTTGCAACGAACGAGGAGCAGCAGTGGCTCCACCAGAAGTCTTTCAATGCGCCACACCACAAGTAGAAGCTGGAGATACGGTCATACGAAGAAACTGGCAAAATGATCTCGCTACATCAATAATACAGTAGCAACCACAGAAATGGTATGGAGTGCAACTGCAATCAAAGTCATATGTACTGTACATTTTTTTCTTTCAGGAAAAAGGTTTATTATGTGATGGACTATGATGTGTGTCATGTGCATGGCCTGGCCTGGCATAGTATACGCACCACATACGGCACTAGCTACCTAGCAGCAGCGCTTGCAAATAATGCAATTAAACGTGAAACAAAGGCTGCTGATTTGTGATATTCTTTTCCATATGTTTAGAAATATTTATATTCCCGTTATATGGATGGAATCGTATGGAGTATCATTGTAGCTTTTGTTCATTTATATATACTAGTTGAATGTAATCAAATAGATGTTCTAAGTCAGAAATGTATACCGGCACAGTGAGAGATTTTATCCGTCTACTTTTATATGCTTGTCACTAGAGACTGGGCCACCTCTTGGGTAGCTCCTCGCCGGCCCGTGCCGGCCAAGTCACAGCATATATGTTTGTCTCCCTAATTATTAAAAAAATCTGCATCGCAAATACCCACATAGAGATCGCCATCCAGGTTAGTTAGCTAACGTATAATTGGAACAAAGCCTAACCTCCTCTATAAAAGAATGCATAAAAAGATCCGTGCTGACAATTTGATGGGAAATTTTGTGAAAACTAAACATGACGTTATGATAAACAAAAACAATTTCAAAGATCACAATGACCACTATTTGTCCAAACAAAAAGTCAGTGTTCTTTTTCAAATAAGGTGCTGTATTTAATGGGAAACTGGCTAGCTTATGTCATTAAAATAAACCTGGGCCTTGCAATTATTTGTGGCGTAAAGGGTATATATCTACTCTCTAAACAAGCAGACTATTTAAGGTATGGCTGATAGTTCTAAGTGTCCTGCTCCATGTTAGCTCCATGTACAGTACTTTTGATACTTGTCAAGCTTGTTCATTACCTTCCCATAAAACAAAGATATCCGTATTACTACACACATTGCAGTCTATGTATTATGTACATTGTAGACACCAAGCACCGCACAGCCCCCGAGCGGGTGTCGGCATGGCCCATGTAAGCATTTTCGTTTTTGTTTTTGTTTTCTTTCCTTTTTCTTTATCTTTTCTATTTCTATTTATCTTTTCTTTTTATTTACTAGATTTGAAAAATATTAAGATTTTAAAAATCCATATTTAAAAAAAACATATTTAAAAGATGTTTAATTTTTAGAAAAAAATATTTTCAAAAAATGTTCAAATTTCGAAAAATAAAATTTGAAAATATTCATTTTTGGAAAATGTTCAATCTCGAGAACTGTTCAAATGTCTAAAAAATCAAATTTTAAAAGTTTAAATCATTAAAAATGCGAAAAGTAGAAAAGAAACAATAAAACAAGGTAAAAAAAAGGCAACATTGTATCAGCCCAACAACCAGCCTGTGGGTTTGCGGTGTGCACCTCATGCTGATGAAGTTGGCGTATAGGGGAGCTTCTGTAGGAGGCCTTCAGCGTCTCGTACAACACCGACGCTTGTAGGCACTCCTATTGGGTCGGCCCAGCTACTAGACTTTTCTTTAGTTTTGTCTCTTTTTCTAAAAAAATAATTTAGATTTTTTACTTTGAAAGTATTCAAATCTGTAAACTTTCATACTTTGAAAATTGTTAAATTTGAAACATTCAGATTTTAAAAATTATTCAGATTTGAAAAAAAGTAGATTTTTAAGAATTGTTAAGATTTCAAAATTGTCTTGGTTACAAAAAAACGTCCAGTTTTTTTAAAAAAATGTTCAGATTCAAAAAATGTTATTGAAAAATATCGAATTGAAAAATATTGAAACTTTTCAAAATTATTTTTTTAAAGAAAAATGAACAACATCAAAGAAAATGAAACACGCAAAAGGATCATAAAATAGAAAACCCTAAAAAACTAGAGGAGACCGGATTGGAAATGCATACGCGAAATAAAAAGAAGAAAACCGGACCGGAAAAAGCAGACCCAGAAAACCCAGCTGAAAAAGTAGACCAGAATGCTCTAGAATCTTCCAATAACCGAGAAAACCTACTACACCGCAGCCGGGATGTTACTGGGCCAGTCGGTTTAAATTAGTTCACAAGGGAGAGCGGTATTCATCTGTTCGGCATACCACACAATGAGCATCATATATAACTTTTTTTAAATATGTAATGACCATCATATAGGAATTTCTAGACGTATGTCAAAAAAAAAATTGCCAGACGTTGATCGGACGATTAACCACAGACACCGGAATGGGACTTCATGCTCACGAGGCATGCGGCCTGTGCTGCCACTACAACAAAAAAGTCATATAGAGACGTTCAACTTAGGTGCTAAACACGCTTTATAACATCCCTACACCAATATAGAGTCGCTTATGTAAAACGTCCTAGAAGCGTCTCCTTATGCACCGTCTCAAGATCTCCAAGGACGCATTAGAAGCGTCTCAAAAATGACATGAGACGTTTTAAAAGCGTCCCCATTCCCAGTAGAGGCGGTGTTCTAGATGCCCTCCCATATCGTCTCTATACTGCAATATGGCGTCCTTAAGAATGTCAGGACGTTCTTTTTAAAATTTTAAAATGTTTATCATTTTTTTTTGCTTCATATGAAAATAATCGTATTTACACTGTATCACACAGACCATAATATGGCAGAAGAGCGTAATGCATTATTTGGAAGAAGTTAACTTTATTTCTTTAGAACTGCAACAATTTACAATTGAACTGTACATTTGTGAAAAGATTACAGCTTGACCAGAAAATATCGTGCAAATCCATATATAATTTTCTTCCAGCTAGTTTGTGCAGAGAGCAATTGGTACAGCAGCTTCCCAATTCCCATCGCTACTACAGTAATTCGCCTTGCAAGTCTTCTGTTGAGTTGCTTGAAAATCTTCACAAGACACAAAGTCAACTGATCAATAGATGAGGTAGCAAGTCATAAATTTCGATCAGATGTTCTACTTTCCATGGGGCAGTTCAATTGTAAACCATTAGGGACAATAACCGTATAATGGAGCAGTCTCTTCACATTGCTATTTCACCTTCTTGTTTGAATAAAGCTGCATACTTGCCGCAAGAAAAGAATTACTGAATCATTGTGTAGAGATGCTCATAAAACCATTGCAAACAGCAATACCTTTTAACATTACAAAGTTTGATGGGGCATAATATGTGGCAATGTAAGAGATAAAGGCTATAAAATGCAGTTAACAAGTGTCTGCAAATGACTATATATGTGTAATAATCCTTTATTACATCAATCTAGTACCACCCTCGTTCAGTAACATAGAGTGCCTGTGTAGAAAACAGAAGAAAAATAGTTTTACTAACGACACCACATTAAGGATTCAGTATAAAGCATGTATGTCAAATCAAATCTAAGTTGTGGAGAGAGCAGATCTTGACTAAATAAACTTCAGAATACTAGATTATTTATGTGCTTGCACTGCTAGACAGATCAAACTTCAGAAGAATAGATAATTGCTTGCGTTGTCTGATGAAACAGACTTTGAAGTCAGAAAAGGTGGAACTTACTCGCATTCTGCCTTGTATGGTTGCAGCATGTCGAGGAGTTATTCTTGATGCCGCAATATTTTGCTTGTGTCAGCCAGTAACCACTAAATCTAAATCAAATCGTCCTGAAAAAATAGAAAAGCAGCAACGGTGTAACTTGCACTATTTTCCCATCTAAATATTTATTAGCAAGAAAAAAGCAATAGTGAACACAATGAATGCGTATATATTCATTCAATTTGGAGAAGTAGTTACCCAAACCAATAGGTTGCAGTGAAGGAATAGCAGGCGAACTCATATTACAAGGTTCTTGCATTCCAATCTCGAAAAGAACTTCATACCTCCGTTTCCAGATTGCAGCCCCATGCCACGTTGGTTTCGGCAGCTACCTAACAGATCTCACATCCGCCAGAAAACAAAAACAGGAAAATCACAGATCAGATATGGGAAAAGGGGGCTGGCGGCAGTTGCTTACCTCAGGACTCCTCGGAATCGCGCGCCGCCAGTGGTCTAATGCTGGGGAGTTAGTGCCTTCAGGTGAATGGACGATGGCGAGGGGATCCCTGGGAGATTTCGTTGGCGAAGAGCACCGGGACGGGATCCGGCGGCAGCAGCCTTCACAAATCTGCTAGAGTGCTAGGGCTGGTAGTATTTCCCTTTATTTTCTTTGGGGGCGACTCGATATCCTTTTTCCTTCCAGCGGGTGCGGCGGAATTGAGGAGGATGGGAGGTTAAGATAGGATAGAAGCGGAACTTAATGGATACGTGCTGGAGTAGAGACGACGTGCATAACGTCTTTGAAAACGTCTCTACGTACCGCGCCAACTTACACGTAGAGACGAACTTAAAAGCGTCAAACAATGAACGTCTTTATATGTTCTTTTTCTTGCCAAAGGGCCAAACGTCATCGGAAGCTATTGCTACGGGAATTTCAGTGTGACCTCATGCACCGATGCAAGGTCTCTAGGGGGGCGGGGGGGGGGACTCCCTGCTTTAGTTTTATTCAACTAATGCGAATACATGGCCATGAATAACTATTTGCATGGTAGAGGTCCTTAACGAATGATCAAGAGTGTGTGCTTCCTCAAGAGATGTTATAAGTCTCGGATCGTTGAGAGATCAAGCGGACCTTTGCATGTGCCTACTTCTACGTACTAGGAAAAAGGGATGGTGTATATATAGTCAACGATGAACTTTGACCGAGCTCACCACCATCGTGGATCTCTTTGTGTTGAACTTCTTCTCTTGAATTTGCAGTTTTTTTATGTTCGGTATTTCTTCGACTTGATTTGTTGATCATGGATCGGTGCTTCGATTTTTGTTGAATTGAATATGACAATTAGATATGTATACGCCACAAAGAACTAGGCGGGACTCCTTGTGTATTAGATATTCCCTCAACAAAACCTTAGATAGATAACCATATACTCTATAAATCAATATCTAGATAGTTTCTTAGATGATATACTTTAAAGATCTCTGCCAATATTCTTATGGATAATAAATTGGACAAGAAGGCGTACATATACTCTGTGATTTGGTTCCACCACTGCATTCAATACCTAATAAAATCTCAAATGCACCATGGTTTGAAAAACCTTTTCCGCAATCCTAAAGACTAAAAAGTATCTATAGTGTCATGTGTTTTATCTTAATTTTTTTCTAATATCTAGATTCAATAAATGAAGAATGAAACAACCAACATCAATTTGTGTTGCAAAATGTCATCTAGATTTAGTGCAGAAACCATGCCAATAATACTTGCAGCACGAGATGTTAGAATTGTATAAAAACAATAATGTTATCTTATTATCTACGTGCAATATAGCGTGTGTGTTAAGTTTAATAGAGAACTATATAGCTATAGCCATCTTTGTGTATGAGTCATGGTCAACATCTAAAGTAACTAAATGAGATAGTAACACCGACATAATCTCTTTTTTTTTAAAAAAAATCCATTTGTGTGGGATAAAGGCATAATTCTCAACTTTCCAAGTACTTGATCAGAACATTCGTGTTTGGCTTTACTGCCACATTATCTTACTTAGGAAAGACGGCGTAGGATCCTCACTTTGCTAACCATTGATATTCAACCTCTTTCTTTGGCCTAAGATGTATATCTTGACAACCACAAACAAGTCCATATAGATACTCACACTAGTGGAAAACGGGGCTATAGGCCCGGTTCATTTGGGCCTTTAGTCCCGGTTTTGAAACCGGGACCAATTAGGCGGGACTAAAGGTCCCCCCCTTTAGTCTCGGTTGTAAAACAAACCGGGACTAAAGGTCCCGCCACGTGGGCTGCTGGCGCGCGTCGAGGAAAAACCCTTTAGTCCCGGTTTGTAACACGAACCGGGACTAAAGGTTATTTCGTTATTTTTTTTTCTATTTGGTTCCCAATTATTTTTCGCTCCTCTTTTTTTTCCTATTTTTTCAGAATTTCTAGTATTTCAGTTATTTAACTAGTTTACTTTCTAACTCCACTTAATCTCTAACTACGCTTAATCTCTAGTCAAATTACTTACCCGTGGTCCAACTTCCCGCTCGGTCACCCATCCTCCCACTACTCCAGCACTAGCACGCTTAACTTCCAAGTTCCTTTCCCATCCCGCTTCCAAGTGCTTCGCGCGCATGTTGTGATACTAGTATCATATCAATCCTATTAACATGTTGGTCGATCTCACACTTATTTATTATTCGAATTCCAAATAATTATTTTAATAAACAAAACTAATAACGTAATAACATGATGTGGTAATGGTATTATAATTATAATTTTTTAAATTTGTATTATAATTGTTTTTTTAATTTATTATTTTTTAATATTTTTTTGCCAAACTTGAAAATTTGAAAATCTAAAAAATTGGCTAACTTTATGGTTAAGTAATAGTAATCTTTATGCATGATGTAATTATTATTTTTAAAAAAATTTAAAAATAAAATTCAGAATTTCTGACAAAAACTAAAATCTTCCTGCTTTCATATTTTCATTTGGAATTTTGAGAATCTAAAAATTGGCTAACCGGGTTAACCTCGGTGAATTCGGATGTAACTTTTTCCAAGGATTTTTTTGATATATTATACGTTTTTTTTCGACGTCGTATGCAAAAGTTATTGCGGTTTTACCATTTTTCAAAACATTTTTGCAAAAAAAGTGAAAATTCAAATTTGTTAATTTTCCCTAATAGTAGGTTGCATAACATACAAGAATCCGAAAACATTTTATTTTTTGAATTTTGTATCATTTTCTTTTCTATTTTACGAGTGTTAAAAAAGGCGATCCACGGGGGGGGGGTGGAGGTGCATGGGGAGGCAAAAAACCCTTTAGTCCCTGTTCGTAATACGAACCGAGACTAAAGGGTAGACCTTTAGTCCCGGTTGGTAATACGAACCGGGACTAAAGACTTTTGCCCCATAGACCACCCTTTAGTCCCGGATTGTATTACCAACCGGGACTAAAGGGTCCAAACGAACCGGGACTAAAGGGTTTTCATGATGAACCGGGACCAATACCCCCCATTGGTCCCGGTTTGGTTCAAAACGGGGACTAAAGGTTGGGACGAAAGGCCTCTTTTCCACTAGTGTCAGTGTTGCAAAATGGTAAGATGGAGAGAGAGAGGTATCTTAAATGCTACACCGATGAGTAATTCAAGCAAGCCAAATGCTTTAGGAATTAAATTTCATTTGTACTCTATGTGATCTTACAGAGCTTGTTCACGGAATATAACCGTTGGGTACGATCATGGAAAATATTCTGCTCAAATGAACCAACCTATCCTTCCTAATTAACAAATTTTCTATTCTTTTTTGTTTTTTTAATTCCTCACATAAGGACTCCGAAAATACTAGGTCCCCACTTACACAAACAAATTGTTCATAAAACTACAAAGTAGATTTATTATTTTGATTCATCCCTCTTATATTGTCACTTTCTACCATTTCATTTATTTGTTTGATAGGGTCCTTTTTCGTGGTTCTAGTTTTCGATCAGCTTTACCTATTTTGACCTTGCGATACTGGAATAAGTAATATCTAATGAATTTGAAATCTTCTTGATAGAGAAAACAAGATCTTTTATTTATTATCAATAGGACCAGTCCTAAGAAATCACACACTCATATTCAAGACAACGAAACAAGAAAAATGCATGGTCAACCACCGTAATGTCTAGAAATGTAGAGCTTAAACTAGAAAGTCTTTTCTTGGATAAAAATCAATGATTTTTTTAGTTAGTAGAAACCTAATTTGTCAAAATTCTGTTCAGTAAAATAGATGAATTTTAAATTCCTAAAATGAGGTGTTTAGCTTGATATGTTAAGGGTTCGAGCCATGTTGATCTCTACTTTTTGCACTTAACAGATCGCACTGGATGTTCTCAAGAGTAAAAAATCTAGCATAATAGGGAATTGAACCACCCTCCAAAGAGCACAATAATCTCAAGGTAAAAAAACCAGGTTCATATCTTAAACCATTGACAGATCTAGACCTTGAAGCTTATTGATGCCCACATTGTAATCATATTTATTATTTGGGTCACGAAGACGCAATCACACTTGAGGAAGTACTCGTAAGAGTAGGCGCAATGTTGATCCATTGATAAAGAGGATCCTGATGTATATGCGACGACATGCCCCTCCATACACATCAGCTAGGCGTCATCCTTACCGTGTGTGGACTGCATGCTGAGAGCATGGCATGGTCGCGTAAAGAGACGAGGTCGCAAGCGTTCGACCATTATAATTCACGTATGTGTATATCTTAATCTTTTTAGTAATTCTCAAAATAAAGAAGCGCCACATCACCATATCCTATGGAATTTTGGCACTCCAACTCTCTAACTCGCAAAGTCTTGAATATATTTGGGGATTTCACAAGGTGTTATGAGAGCATTATCCAGATGCAATGTATCTGGACAGGTTTCTTCAGATAATACGGGAAAAATGTTTACTATGTTAGCACTTAGTACTCTTTTCCTAGAAACCCACCTAAGGATCGAATTTCATTATCATAAAAATAACGACACACATGCTAGAAGGTCAACAACGTCCCAAGTTTGTGCTACAAAAACGAAAGGAAAACGTAGCCTACTGCTAACATTTTTTTATTTACAAGCCAACTAGAAGTTTTCTAACAACAAAACCCTAGAACAAGCGTCACTGAAGGAACAAACACATCACACTCAAGCATCTTCATCAACTTCCAATTTGATGTCCTCTACAATTAACTTCGAAGCTTCAAGAAAACGAGCAAAGGCACCTCCAGTTGTCGGATCACTCTCACCCATCTTGTTAGCCAATGTAGCAAGTCGCAAGAGCTTATCCGCGATAGAACGAATGTCTTCTACATCACGAGAGTTATGTAAACTTGCGGAGTATTTTATAAAAAACAATAGAGTGACTAATTAGTTCAATATGATTTTAATCAGATTGTCCACAAAGCAAGCTCTATTTCTTAACTTCCAAATCGCCCAACAAATTGCAGCCAACCCAACAATCTATGTGTTTTTTCGACTGGCAAGGAAAAATTGCGGAAAGCACCAGAAGAATTGAGAGAAAATCCTGGGGCGTGTTAGACCACCTATGGCTTATCCCACAGTACCCCATACAAATTGCGCTAGTGCACATTCAAAAAATGATGAAGCATGTTTTCATGTTTATTGCAGAATTGGCACAGAGAATTGCTTGCCCAATAACGTTTTAGCAAATTGTCTGTCATGGCAATTGCGTTACGCCAAATAAGCAGTAACCACACTTTGATTTTGAGTTAAATTATGCTCTTCCAAAGTTGCTTCAAGGATCTGTCCAATCCATTACTACAAAGATGCCTATAGACTGATCTAACAGTGAAGATGTCATTTTTCGTCCACTTCCGGAAAGATTTATCTCTCTCAAAAGGGAGGTTGATCTGTACCAGAGTCAACCATCTTCTGAAGGTGAATCTCCATTCCAACCCAGCAACACCATCAACAGTAATTCTCTGTTCATTACAAATACTATAAATATCAAGGAATTTGTACTTTAAAGGATAGTGGCCACACCAAGCATCAAACCAATAGCTGGTTAGTGTGCCACTACCAATGCATTATCCTCCCTCATAAGTACACCTCTTTTACATGCATAATGTGTATCCACAAAGGGGAGTCACCAGACCTGCTTTTTGAGTAAAAGACTACAGAATCCCTAAAATAGTCTTTCCTCATAAACTCTCATCAAGGACTATCACTATTCTCTATTTCCACCACCATTTACACATGAAGAGATTATTTAATTTGGCTAGATCTTTCAAACCCAAGCCACCTTTTTTTTCTTTGGTTTAC
Source organism: Lolium rigidum (assembly GCF_022539505.1). NCBI lineage: Eukaryota > Viridiplantae > Streptophyta > Magnoliopsida > Poales > Poaceae > Lolium > Lolium rigidum. The sequence continues at coordinate 408,024,246 of NC_061510.1, forward strand.
AGATTCACTTCCACTTGACAACGTGACACTTTCTTTTAGCTGTACTCCCAACCCAAAAGAAGGATTTGACTGTTTATCCAGTTCTTCAATAGTTGTTTTCTGTAATAGCCTCATGGAAATTCGATAAACAACAACATTGGATAAACAAGCATCAATTTTAATTGGTCTACCCCCAATAGATATTGTTTTACCAATCCACCACTCATCTTTTCCCTAGTTTTCTCCCCAAGGAAACTCATCTCAGCAAAGTTCTTGTGGCACACACAACAGTACCAATGTATTTTATTGTTAGCCCCCTCTTTTACAGTTGAACAAATATGCATAACACTGAGCTTTATTGTCACTCCCCCCTCCCCCCGAATGAGCATAACCTCACTTTTCTGTAAACTAATTTTGAAGCCAAACATAGCTTAAAAATATACAACAATAGTTTCAGACTTCATGCTTGTTCTAGTTAATCTTGAATTAACAAAATTTTTTCATCTGCATATTGAAGCATATCAACACCTTTGTCAACTAAATTGCTGGCTAAACCAGTCAAAAGACCATTTTTTGTGAGATGAAGAAATCATCTTAGCTAAACTGTTTGCTGCCAAAAGACCATTTTTGGTGAGATGAAGAAATCATCTTAGCTAAATTGCTGCCATATTAAACAGAAAAGGAGCAAAAGTATGGGCCTATTTTGTCATTAACTTTCACACTTAGAGTCTCTTTAATTACAACTTTTCTGATCCAAATCATCAATTTTCTCTGAAATCCTTTTGTTTACAACAGTCAAAGAGAAACTCACTGTTGACTTTGTCACAGGCTGGTTCAAAGTCAATCTTCAAGAAAATCCTCCGTTGTTTCCTAAATTTGGTTTCCGTTAGAATATCTTGTAATAACATAACCCCGTCAGGTATGTATCTACCTCAAATAAAAGCAGTCTGACATTAGTGGATGAGTTTACCCGTGTCAGGTTCAGCTCTAACATTGAGCGTTTTGGTGAAAATTTTGAAAAGCACTTGCAAAAGGCAAATGGACATGAACTTCTCAATCACATTAGCTTCATCAATTTTTTGAGATTGAAGTAACAGTCCCATTATTAGTCCTATCAAGGTCAATCTTATGGTGGTGGAAGTCATCAAAACCAGACATTAAATCACTTTTAATGATGTCCCAACATTTTGGGTAATATTCAACAGAAATTCCATCAAGATCTACAGCTTTATTTTTTTCCATCTCGTCAATTACATCTTTGAACTCTTCCACAATAAATCTCCTATCCATCTCATTTCTATCTATATCATTGAGTTTCTCATCACGGCCTCTTTTGATGTCAAAGAGGGAAATTTCTTTCCTTCTTTTGATATCACGGCCTCTTAGGTTGGCTTCCCATCCCTTCTATCCATTCTTCACATTTTTCAATTTCTTCTGCATTCTTTCGAAGCTATTACTGACACGGACATGTTGATGCCAAATTCTGGCAACTCTGCTATGGAAATCATGTTCCTTCAACCATCTCTTCTCGAACATAAATTCTCTTCTTTTTCTATCTTTGTGCTCCATGGTTTTAAGTATGAGAGGATTATGAGTAGACATCTCTCTAGCAACTTTATGTACAATGGTGAGAGGGAAAAGATCTTCCCAATTATTGCTCATAAGGAACCTGTATAATTTTTCCAAAGTAGGACCCCTTTGATTATTTGTCCAAGTATAATACCGAGGAGACAAAATTAGCTCCCTTAGGCCATAAGTGTTAATAACTGAATTGAACAAATCATTCCATTTGTTACATGTCATTCTTTTGTTTTTTTCAGATGAGAATCTGAGAAGATTAAAATCTCCATCAAGCAGGAGAGGCAAGGACTGATCATGAGATTGAGCAGCACCATAGAAAATAACCAAACACCACTTCAAACGAAGCTTCTAATCCATCAAGTTAACCTTCATGCAGAATTTCCCATACATGTATCCCAAATGGAAAACCTAGATAGCCTAAAACCACCAAGAATCCCACCACCTTTTCTAATAGAATCAATTCATTACAAGCATACCCGCCCATGGGGTCAATTTTCCTGAAAAGACTGGTTAATAATCCTTGATTGTTTCGTGAAAACCAATAAAATGAAGTTCCTATTCTTTTTAGCCAAGAAAATGTTCATCCATTTTTTACCAACCCCCTACAATTCGAAGTTGCATCTATCATAAATATTTTGGATTTTGTTTCCTCCTTCTGGATCAAGCCACAATGCCACACAATGAGTGGTCATTTAGGACTTTCACCAAGGCATCACTTGATTTGGATTGTGCTCCTCAGAGACAAGACCCGACTTTGACAGTGTTCCTGCTAGACTAATTTTGCAAGCATTGCCTGCTTCTCCTTGAAACAACTGAAGCCTTCCTCAGCGTGATCTCACCAAAACCCAGCAATAAGATCTGATCAGTACGTGCATGATGTTCTACTACAAGATTATTGTCCTGTGCATCTAGTATATTATGTCTAGCCACCTCTAATTCCTTTGAGATGATTAATTTTTTTCAATAGAAAAGGAAACAAAGTTAGCAGTGAGTATAGTAGAACATAAACTAAACCAACGAATGAGATTCCATTTTATTTCTATTAAACATCTGAACTACTACAGTTAAAATTTCTCGCGAGCTGTACCATAAGAACGACGAGAACAAAACACGAAAAAAAACTAGGAAAAATCAAAATGAGGATCAATCGGGAGATCGACCTCGTTCCGCTCTGCCTTAGGAATCCCACGTTATTGAGTCGTTCGATCGCAGCACGCCAGCACCGCGCGGGCGTACGTGTCTCGATCGATCAGGGTCGGCGCGCCGGGGGAATGCCGCGCATTGGAGGAGGACCGGGCGGGGTCTTGGCCGCGAGCTTGCTGATGAAGGTGACGGCGATCCTGAGCATCTTCTGGAACTCGACGAGGCTGGCCTCGAGGATGAGCCTCATGTCACCGGTGAGGTTGTGGCAGCTCATCGTGCAGGACCCGACGTCGACGATGGCCTTGTTCGCCAGCATCGTGGCGACCTGGTGGGCGTGGACCTTCATGGCGGCGGTGGCGCCGTGGAGCTTCTTCATGGCGGACTTCATGGTGACGGTGCAGTTGTCGAGGCACTTCTTGAAGTCGGGCACGGAGGCGTTGAACCCGGGGAGCTTGCCGTCGAAGATGGTGGTGGCTACGGCCCCGGCCTCGGTCGCTGCCTCCATGGCCACGGCGACCAGGGAGGAGAAGTCCACCGTCCCGGGCACGCCGGCGATGAGCGCGCCTCGTGGGGACACGGAAGCGAGCGCCGTCTGGATGTCGAGGAGGCGCGGGCCCAGCTCCTTGACGCAGTGCGCCTGGAAGGGGCCCTCCTTGCACGTGGCCACCAGCGGGCTCGAGCCCGGTGGTGCGCGCGCAGCGGACGACGATGCCGGGAGGAGGAGGACGGCCAGGGCGAGCACCAGCACCGTAGACGCCGCCATTTGCTTTAGTCGATCGTCTCAGATATGCCGGCCTTGGAGTCGGATCGAGAACCTCTGTGGTTTCTCTGGTGGTTTGTATGGTAGCACACACTGCTGGGTCGATGGAGCGCCCGGGTTTATAAGTATGTCCGTGGGATGCTCGCTCGGTGAGGGAGTGGTTCTAGGTGGTCGTCGTCGGAGTGGCTGGGAGGCTTTTGCGAGGGTGCATGCGCGCGCCCATGACCGTTGTGGAGAGAGCAGCGGGAGCGCCGGATCGGGTACTGAGGGCATCTCCAACGCGGACGGACCCAAACCGACCCAAACGAAATCTGGGCCGTCTGTTTTGGTCCGCGCGGGACTGCCCGACAGCCCGCGCATGCTCCAGTGGGGCGATCCAAATGGACTGACTCGTCTGGATCGATCCATCCATGTCCCAAATTTGGGACGCTGATGCGTTGGGCCGGACAATTCGTGCATCCTCCCTTGTCCTTCCTAGAAGACCATGGCCCCTCCCACCAGTGGCGCGCAAATTTCCTCCAAAAACCCTCCCACAGGAATTCAGCCGGCTGGAAAGGAAGCGGAAGCGATGGATTCCGCCGCCGCGACTGCCATGGCGACGGCCACGCCTGCCATGGCCACCGCCGGGAAGAAGCAGACGAAGCCGAAGAAGGCCGCCAAGGATATGACGGAGGAGGAGCACCGGACGGAGTACAGCAAGCGCGCAGGCCGGAGAGAAGCCGCCAAACCTCGGAAGGCCGCCGCCAAGCTGGAACAAGAGCGTATCATCGTCGAGCGACAACACCCCAACAGCGAGCTGCTTGCTCACAAAGTCGCCCAGCAGGCCGTCATGTTGATGAAACAGGAGTCGCTGAACGTGGCCTTCGGCCATTGGGCGGTGCTCCCTTTGGCTGCCGGCACGTCGTCGACGAGCTCCGTCACGTCGACGCCAAGTGGCCGGCCTCCTCTTCAACCTAGGCCATCCCAGCACGGCGGCGGCTACGGCAGGGCTGGATGCGCGCTGTCCCGGTTAGGTGATCCGCGTGAGGCGTCGTCGATTACTTCCGGCCAAGGTATCGACCTCAACCGCACTCCCACGGCCGGGCTATCATCGCCGGCAGGGCCGAAGAAGCAACGTTGAATCTCTACGTCGACATGTCGCGACCAGCCAACCTGTTCGACGGAATGACAGGCGAGCTCCTGCCGGCGACCAAGATGGTAAAGCTCTTGCCCATCTCTTGTAATTTTTCCCATTGATACTTGGTCCTGCCGGCTTGTCCCGGCTGTTATGCGCGCATGAATGTGAGCCCGCGCACGGCGAGGCCATCATGCAGGATATGATCTACGAGGGCGCTGACGAGAAACAAGGCGACTACACTGAGTACGACGGCACTCAGTACGAGGATGTTCATGAGGGCTACTGAGTTGACGAGCAGCCACAGTTTGGAAACGACGGCTACGCCGAAGACATGGCTGGGGAAATCACCCAGACCACCGCGGCCACACTGGCCACGTCACTTGCCACCATGCTTGCCGATGGCAAGAAGATCAGCCAAAGGATGGCGAGCTACACCATCGAAGAGGACAAAATGCTATGCTCCGCTTGGATTGAGATTTCCCAAGATCCACTTTGCGGTGCCGAGCAAAAGGATAATGCTTATTGGAACCATGTGGGCAAGTACTTCCATGAGCATCGTTTGTTGGGTGGAAAACCCTTCAATATCACACGCAAAGATCTCTCCCTTTCAAAGAGGTGGAGCTTCATCCATGCCGAGTGTAGCCGGTTCCAAGGCTCATACGAGACGGTTACCGGAAGGCAAATAAGCGGTGTCTCGGCCATTGACATGGTGATGTGGGCATTACCCTTCGGGTACTCGGCATTGGTCCACCTCCTTTGGTCCAACAAGAGGCCCATGAGGATTGCCATGATCCAAGGTGGGCCCATACGTCGGTTACAACAAAGAAGACTTACAAGAAGACGAATTCTTGACGAACAAGGCAAGAAGACGTCGATAAAGAAAAGGATAGATTAGATCTTGATGTAACCTAGTCGAGTTCGGACAGGACTCTCGGGACCTAGCCTCCTATATAAAGGCCAGGAGAGGGCCTATCGAACGACACACTTACGCATCCAACACAATCTAGCATACACCAACCCTAGAAACCTTGCCTCCCGGCGAGTTCACCATAGAAGTATATCGGCTACCCTATTGTAACCTCTTTTACTTGATAAATCAAGATCAGACAAGTAGGAGTAAGCGTTTGACCTCATCGAGGGCCCCAAACCTGGGTAAATCTCGCTCCTATTCGTTTGGTATCGATATCTCGTGCTAACCTGTAGGATTTCGTCAACCCTAAGCCCCTCATGGTGGGCATTGATGTCTACGCCCCCTCCTTTTCCTATAGACAGTGTTGGGCCTCCAAGAGCAGAGGTTTGTAGAACAACAGCAAGTTTTCCCTTAAGTGGATCACCCAAGGTTTATCGAACTCAGGGAGGAAGAGGTCAAAGATATCCCTCTCATGCAACCCTGCAACCACAAAGCAAGAAGTCTCTTGTGTCCCCAACACACCTAATAGGTGCACTAGTTCGGCGAAGATATAGTGAAATACATGTGGTATGAATAAGCAGTAGCAACGGCACCAGAAAAGTGCTTTGCCCAGGACAGTAAACAAGCAGTAGTAACGCAGCAGTAGTAACGCGATAAAACAGTAAACAAGCAGCGATAGCAGTATTTAGGAACAAGGCCTAGGGATCATACTTTCACTAGTGGACACTCTCAACATTGATCACATAACAGAATAAATAGATAGATGCATACTCTACACTCTCTTGTTGGATGATGAACACATTGCGTAGGATTACACGAACCCTCAATGCCGGAGTTAACAAGCTCCAGAATTCAATGTTCATATTTAAATAACCTTAGAGTGCATGAAAGATCAACACGACTAAACCAAGTACTAACATAGCATGCACACTCGTCACCTTCACACTATGTAGGAGGAATAGATCACATCAATACCATCATAGCAATAGTTAACTTCATAATCTACAAGAGATCATAATCATAGCCTACGCCAAGTACTAACACGGATGCACACACTTGTCACCATTACACCGTGCGGGAGGAATAAAACTACTTTAATAACATCACTAGAGTAGCATGCAGATAAATTGTGATACAAAACACATTGCAATCATAAAGAGATATAAATAAGCACTTCACTATGCCATTCATAACGGTGAATAAGTATTACGTGAAATATAGCCTAAGAGACCCACACGGTGCACACACTTGTCACCTTTACACACGTAGGACAAGGAGTCTCCGGAGATCACATAAGTAAAATTCACTTGACTAGCATAACGACATCTAGATTACAAACATCATCATATGAATCTCAATCATGTAAGGCAGCTCATGAGATTATTGTATTGAAGTACATAGGAGAGAGATTAACCACATAGCTACCGGTACAGCCCCGAGCCTCGATGGAGAACTACTCCCTCCTCATGGGAGACAGCAGCGTTGATGAAGATGGCGGTGGTGTCGATGGAGAAGCCTTCCGGGGGCACTTCCCCGTCCCGGCGGCGTGCCGGAACGGAGCCTCCTGTCCCCCAGATCTTGGCTTCGCGATGGCGGCGGCTCTGGAAGGTTTCTGCGGGTTTCGTCGAACGTATCAGGGTTTTCGCGACGGAGGCTTTAAATAGGCGGAAGGGCAAGGTCGGTGGACTTCTGGGGGGCCCACACTATAGGGGGGCACGGCCCCCCTTCTGGCCGCGCCGGCCTAGGGTTTGGTGGCCCTGTGCCCCCTCTCTGGCGGTTCTCGTGTGTTCTGGATGCTTCCGGGCAAAATAGGAACCTGGGCGTTGATTTCGTCCGATTCCGAGAATATTTCCTTACTAGGATTTCGAAACCAAAAATAGCGAGAAAACAGAAGCGGCACTTCGGCATCTCGTTAATAGGTTAGTGCCAGAAAATGCATAAATATGTCATAAAGTATGCATAAAACATGTAGATATCATCAATAATGTGGCATGGAACATAAGAAATTATCGATACGTCGGAGACGTATCAGCATCCCCAAGCTTAGTTCCTGCTCGTCCCGAGCAGGTAAACGATAACAAAGATAATTTCTGAAGTGACATGCCATCGTAACCTTGATCATACTATTGTAAGCATATGTAATGAATGCAGCGATCAAAACAATGGTAATGATATGACTAAACAACTGAATCATAAAGCAAAGACTTTTCATGAATAGTGCTTCAAGACAAGCATCAATAAGTCTTGCATAAGAGTTAACTCATAAAACAATAATTCAAAGTAAAGGTATTGAAGCAACATAAAGGAAGATGAAGTTTCAGCGGTTGCTTTCAACTTGTAACATGTATATCTCATGGATAGTTGTCAATGCAAAGCAATATAACAAGTGCAATATGCAAGTATGTAGGAATCAATGCACAGTTCACACAAGTGTTTGCTTCTTAAGGTGGAGAGAGATAGGTGAACTGACTCAACAATAAAAGTAAAAGAATGGCCCTTCGCAGAGGAAGCAGGGATAAATCATGTGCTAGAGCTTTTCAAGTTTTGAAATCATATAGAGAGCATAAAAATAAAATTTTGAGAGGTGTTTGTTGTTGTCAACGAATGGTAATGGGTACTCTAACTACCTTATCAACCAGACTTTCAAGAGCGGCTCCCATGAAGGACGTTATCTCTACCAGCAAGGTAGATCATCCCTCTTCTCTTTTGTTTACACATGTACTTTAGTTTTTATTTATTTATGGGTGACACTCCTCCCAACCTTTGCTTACACAAGCCATGGCTAACCGAATCCTCGGGTGCCTTCCAACATTCACATACCATGAAGGAGTGTCTATTTGCAAAATTAAGTTGCTTACTGATGAATCAGAGCAAAACATGTGAAGAGAATTATTAATGCAAGTTGTAATTAATTGGTGCTGGGAACCCCATTGCCAGCTCTTTTTGCAAAATTATTGGATAAGCGGATGAAGCCACTAGTCCATTGTGAAAGTCTGTCAAAAGTAAATGACAAGATCGAAAGATAAAACACCACATACTTCCTCCTGAGCTATAAAACATTAACACAAATTGAGAAGCATTTTGAAGGTTTAAAGGTAGCACATGAAGTATTTACTTGGAATGGCAGAGAAATACCATGTAGTAGGTAGGTATAGTGGACACAAATGGCATAGTGGTTGGCTCAAGGATTTTGGATGCATGAGAAGTATTCCCTCTCGATACAAGGTTTAGGCTAGCAAGGTTATTTGAAACAAACACAAGGATGAACCGGTGCAGCAAAACTCACATAAAAGACATATTGTAAACATTATAAGACTCTACACCGTCTTCCTTGTTGTTCAAACTCAATACTAGAAATTATCTAGACCTTAGAGAGACCAATTATGCAAACCAAATTTTAGCAAGCTCTATGTATTTCTTCATTAATAGGTGCAAAGTATATGATGCAAGAGCTTAAACATGAGCACAACAATTGCCAAGTATCACATTATCCAAGACATTTTAGCAATTACTACATGTATCATTTTCCGATTCCAACCATATAACAAATTAACGAAGCAGTTTCAACCTTCGCCATGAACATTAAAATCTAAGAACACATGTGTTCATACGAACCAGAAGAGTGTGTCTCTCTCCCACACAAGCATTTATTCAAATAAAAACAAAAGCAAACACAAACAGACGCTCCAAGTAAAGCACATAAGATGTGACCGAATAAAAATATAGTTTCAGGGGAGGAACCTGATAATGTTGTCGATGAAGAAGAGGATGCCTTGGGCATCCCCAAGCTTAGATGCTTGAGTCTTCTTGAAATATGCAGGGATGAACCACCGGGGCATCCCCAAGCATAGAGCTTTCACTCTTCTTAATCATAGTATATCATCCTCCTCTCTTGACCCTTGAAAACTTCCTTCACACCAAACTTCTCATAAACTTCATTAGAGGGGTTAGTACATAATCAAAAACTCACATGTTCAGAGGTGACACAATCATTCTTAACACTTCTGGACATTGCTCAAAGCTACTGGAAGGTAATGGAACAAAGAAATCCACCCAACACAGCGAAAGAAGCAATGCGAAATAAAAGGCAGAATCTGTCAAAACAGAACAGTCCGTAAAGACGAATTTTTAATAAATACTTCCGTTGCTCAAATCAGAAAACTCAAAACTAATGAAAGTTGCGCACATATCTGAGGAAAACGCACGTAAATTGGCATATTTTTCTGAGTTACCTACAGAGAAAACAGCCCAGATTCGTGACAGATAGAAATCTGTTTCTGCGCAGAAATCCAAATCTAGTATCAACCTTCGATTAGAGGCTTCACTTGGCACAACAAATCACAAAACTAAGATAAGGAGAGGTTGCTACAGTAGTAAACAACTTCCAAGACACAAATATAAAACAAAGTACTGTAGCAAAATAACACATGGGTTATCTCCCAAGAAGTGCTTTCTTTATAGCCATTAAGATGGGCTCAGCAGTTTTAATGATGCACTCGCAAGAAGTAGTATTTGAAGCAAAAGAGAGCATCAAGAGGCAAATTCAAAACAAATTTAAGCCTAACATGCTTCCTATGAAAAGGGATCTTGTAAATAAACAAGTTATGTAGGCATAATGCAACAAGCATAGAAAGATAAAACAAGTGTAACTTCAAAAATTTCAGCATATAGAGAGGTGTTTTAGTAACATGAAAATTTGTACAACCATATTTTCCTCTCTCATAATAACTTTCAGTAGTGTCATGAGCAAACTCAACAATATAACTATCACATAAAGCATTCTTATCATGAGTCTCATGCATAAAAGTATCATTACTCTCCACATAAGCATAATCAATTTTATTAATTGTAGTGGGAGCAAATTCAACAAAGTAGCTATCATATATAGGAGGCATATTGTAATCATAATCAAATTTATCCTCCACAGTAGGTGGCACCAAAAGACTACTATCATTATAATCATCATAAATAGGAGGCAAAGTATCATCAAAGTAAATTTTCTCCTCCATGCTTGCGGGACTAAAAAGATCATGCTCATCAAAACCAGCTTCCCCAAGCTTAAAATTTTCCATAGCATTAGCAACAATAGTGTTCAAAGCATTCATATTAATAACATTCCCATTAGCATGCATATAAAGTTCCATAGTTTTTTTAATTCTCTCTTCAAACACATCATGTCCTAATTCAAGATAAAGTTCATAAAGATCTCTCATATTTTTGTTGTTTTCCATTATGCCTTACTAGTGTAAACAAGAAACAAAAAGATGCAATTGCAGGATCTAAAGGAAATAGCTTCGAGCACACACACAACGGCGCCAGAAAATACTGTTACCTGGAACCAGCGTGTGAGTACCTTTTACCTTTCCTCCCCGGAAACGGCGCCAGAAAATAGCTTGATGTCTACGCCCCCTCCTTTTCCTGTAGACAGTGTTGGGCCTCCAAGAGCAGAGGTTTGTAGAACAGCAGCAAGTTTTCCCTTAAGTGGATCACCCAAGGTTTATCGAACTCGGGGAGGAAGAGGTCAAAGATATCCCTCTCATGCAACCCTGCAACCACAAAGCAAGAAGTCTCTTGTGTCCCCAACACACCTAATAGGTGCACTAGTTCGGCGAAGAGATAGTGAGATACAGGTGGTATGAATAAGCAGTAGCAACGGCACCAGAAAAGTGCTTTGCCCAGGACAGTAAACAAGTAGTAGTAACGCAGTAAAACAGTAAACAGGCAGCGATAGCAGTATTTAGGAACAAGGCCTAGGGATCATACTTTCACTAGTGGACACTCTCAACATTGATCACATAACAGAATAAATAGATAGATGCATACTCTACACTCTCTTGTTGGATGATGAACACATTGCGTAGGATTACACGAACCCTCAATGCCGGAGTTAACAAGCTCCACAATTCAATGTTCATATTTAAATAACCTTAGAGTGCATGAAAGATCAACACGACTAAACCAAGTACTAACATAGCATGCACACTCGTCACCTTCACACTATGTAGGAGGAATAGATCACATCAATACCATCATAGCAATAGTTAACTTCATAATCTACAAGAGATCATAATCATAGCCTACGCCAAGTACTAACACGGATGCACACACTGTCACCATTACACCGTGCAGGAGGAATAAAAATACTTTAATAACATCACTAGAGTAGCATGCAGATAAATTGTGATACAAAACACATTGCAATCATAAAGAGATATAAATAAGCACTTCACTATGCCATTCATAACAGTGAATAAGTATTCTGTGAAATATAGCCTAAGAGACCCACACGGTGCACACACTGTCACCTTTACACACGTGGGACAAGGAGTCTCCGGAGATCACATAAGTAAAATTCACTTGACTAGCATAACGACATCTAGATTACAAACATCATCATATGAATCTCAATCATGTAAGGCAACTCATGAGATTATTGTATTGAAGTACATAGGAGAGAGATTAACTACATAGCTACCGGTACAGCCCCGAGCCTCGATGGAGAACTACTCCCTCCTCATGGGAGACAACAGCGTTGATGAAGATGGCGGTGGTGTCGATGGAGAAGCCTTCCGGGGGCACTTCCCCGTCCCGGCGGCGTGCCGGAACAGAGACTCCTGTCCCCCAGATCTTGGCTTCGCGATGGCGGCGGCTCTGGAAGGTTTCTGCGGGTTTCGTTGAACGTATCAGGGTTTTCACGACGGAGGCTTTAAATAGGCGGAAGGGCAAGGTCGGTGGACTTCTGGGGGGCCCACACTATAGGGGGGCGCGGCCCCCCTTCTGGCCGCGCCGGCCTAGGGTTTGGTGGCCCTGTGCCCCCTCTCTGGCGGTTCTCGTGTGTTCTGGATGCTTCCGGGCAAAATAGGAACCTGGGCGTTGATTTCGTCCGATTCCGAGAATATTTCCTTACTAGGATTTCTGAAACCAAAAACAGCAGAAAACAGGAACTGGCACTTCGGCATCTCGTTAATAGGTTAGTGCCAGAAAATGCATAAATATGTCATAAAGTATGCATAAAACATGTAGATATCATCAATAATGTGGCATGGAACATAAGAAATTATCGATACGTCGGAGACGTATCAGGCATTGCCGAGGAGCTCCCTCGCCACATGGTAAACCTCTTCCCATCGTCTCAATGTTCGTTGCACATATGAGAGCACATACCATTGTTTGTTGTGCGTGTATGTAGGTTGTTTATGCTTTGGAGCACAACACAAGAGTACCTACGACAACAAGTGCTTCACAATGAGCCATTGTTGGATGTTACACAAGGATACCAAGAAGTGTAGAGTTCGATGCATGGAAAACAAAAAAATTCTATCGTAAAGACGAATAAATCCAAGATCCAATCTATGGAAAATCTAAGATCTAATCTATGAGATTGGAGCAATTAGATAGATGAGAGACTAACCCTCATAGATCCAAAGCCTTAATGATATCAGATCTCGTGTTTGATGTAGACGATCGTTTCGGTGCTGCAATCCGGCAGCACTTCCTTACTCGGTCACATGTACGGTGTCAATGATGTCCTTCCTCTCCCCGTTCCAGCGGGCAGCGGAGGTGGTAGATCCCCTCGAAATCCCAGCAGCACGACGGTGTGGTGGTGGAGGTGGAGGAGAAATTCCTGCAGGGCTTCGCCAAGCCTGCGCAGGAAGAACGAGGAGGGAGAGAGGGGCGGCTAGGGTTTGGGGAATGATGTGCAGCGCCCCAACCTTCCCCTCCCTCATATATAGGCGCGGGGGGCTGCCTTGGACCCTCCTCCAAGCCCTAGGGTCAGCCAAAACAAGGGGGGAAACTCCCCACCCCCCCCAAGTTAAGTCCCTATTTTCAAGGGATTAGATCTTATCCACTTGATCCAGCCACATGGGCCTTGGGGGGCTGGTGTGCCTGGCCCATGTGGGCCTATGCGACCCCTCCGGTCCATGTTGGTCGCCCAGGATAGATGGGCCCCACTATGGTACCCTCCGGAACCTTCTAGAACCTCCAGTACAATACCTCCGCGCCTATATATGGAGTAGTGGCATATACATCCTCTTATCCAATAATTTTGCAAAAAGAGCTGGCAACGGGGTGCCTAGCCCCAATTAATTAACTTTCACTAATAATTGTCTTCACATGTTTTGCCCTGATTTATTAGTAAGCAACTTAATTTTGCAATAGACACTCCTCCATGGTATGTGAAATGTTGGAAGGCATCCGAGGATTCGGTTAGCCATGGCTTGTGAAAGAAAAAGGTTGGGAGGAGTGTCATCTATAAATAAAAATAAAATACATGTGTAAACAAAAGAGAAGAGGGATGATCTACCTTGCTGGTATAGATAACGTCCTTCATGGGAGCCGCTCTTTGAAAGTCTGTTTGACAAGGGGGTTAGAGTGCCCACTACCATTCGTTGACAACAACAAACACCTCTCAAAACTTTATTTTTTTATGCTCTCTTTATCATTTCAAAAACTTAAAAAGCTCTAGCACATGATTTAATCCCTGCTTCCCTCTGCGAAGGGTCTTTCTTTTACTTTATGTTGAGTCAGTTTACCTACTTCTTTCTATCTTAGAAGCTGATAACCCACAAGTATAGGGGATCGCAACAGTCTTCGCGGGAAGTAAAACCCAATTTATTGATTCGACACAAGGGGAGACAAAGAATACTTGAAAGCCTTAACAGCGGAGTTGTCAATTCAGCTGCACCTGGAAACAGACTTGCTCGCAAGAGTTTATCAGTAATAACAGTTTTATAGCAGTAGCAGTAGTGAAATATCAGCAGTAGTGTAACAAAGACATCAGTAGTGATTATAGTAAATAGCAGGATTAAAATACTGTTGGCACAGGGATGGATGAACGGGCGTTGCATGGATGAGAGAAACTCATGTAACAATCAAAGCAGGGCATTTGCAGATAGTAATAAAACGGTATCCAAGTACTAAGCAATCCATAGGCATGTGTTCCATATTTAGTCGTACGTGCTCGCAATGAGAAACTTGCACAACATCTTTTGTCCTACCAGCCGGTGGCAGCCGGGTCTCTAGGGAATCTACTGGAAATTAAGGTACTCCTTTTAATAGAGCACCGGAGCAAAGCATTAACACTCCGTGAACACATGTGATCCTCACATCACTACCTTCCCCTCCGGTTGTCCCGATTTCTGTCACTTCGGGGCCTCGGGTTCCGGACAGCGACATGTGTATACAACTTGCAGGTAAGATCATAAAACAATGAATATCATCATGAAACAATAACATGTTAATATCTGAGATCATGGCACTCGGGCCCTAGTGACAAGCATTAAGCATAACAAGTTGCAACAATATCATCAAAGTACCAATTACGAACACTAGGCACTATGCCCTAACAATCTTATGCTATTACATGACCAATCTCATCCAATCCCTACCATCCCCTTCAGCCTACAGCGGGGGAATTACTAACACATGGATGGGGGAAACATGGCTGGTCGATGGAGAGGCGTCGGTGGTGATGATGGCGATGATCTCCTCCAATTCCCCGTCCCGGCGGAGTGCCAGAATGGAGTTTCTGGTCCCGAGACGGAGTTTCGCGATGGTGGCGGCGTTCTGGATGGTTTCTGGCGACTTCGACTTCTCGTCTCGCATTTTTAGATCGAAACCCTTAAGTAGTCCAGAGGAGGGCGTCAGAGGGCAGCCGAGGGGGCCACACGCTAGGGCGGCGCGCCCCCCTACAGGCCGCGCCGACCTAGCGTCTGGCGGCCCTGGGCCTCCCCCAGGCCTGCCCTTCTGGCTCCGTGATTCTTCTGGTGAAATAGGACCTTTGGTATAAATTCCGAGGATTTTCCCGAAAGTTGAATTTCTGCACAAAAACTAGACACCAGAGCAATTCTGCTGAAAACAGCGTTAGTCCGTGTTAGTTGTATCCAAAATACACAAATTAGAGGCAAAACAATAGCAAAAGTGTTCGGGAAAGTAGATACGCTTTGGACGTATCAGAAGCAAACACTTATGTCAACTGTGTGCATTGATTCTTACATGCTTGCTTATTGCACTCATCATATTACTTTGTGTTGACAATTATCCATGAGATATACATGTTAAAAGTTGAAAGCAATTGCCGAAACTTAAATCTTCCTTTGTGTTGCTTCAAAACCTTTCATTAAGAATCAATTTCCTTATGAGTTAACTCTTATGCAAGACTTTTCGATGCTTGTCTTGAAAGTACTATTCATGAAAAGTTTTGGCTATATGA
Organism: Lolium rigidum; assembly: GCF_022539505.1. Classification (NCBI taxonomy): domain Eukaryota; kingdom Viridiplantae; phylum Streptophyta; class Magnoliopsida; order Poales; family Poaceae; genus Lolium; species Lolium rigidum. Next base: position 408,039,949 of record NC_061510.1, read on the forward strand.
TTCGGTTGTTTAGTCATTATCTTTTGTTAGCAAACTATAGACCATTGCTTTGAGTCACTTCATTCATCTCATATGCTTTACAATAGTATTGATCAAGGTTATGTTGATAGCATGTCACTTCAGAAATTATTCTTGTTATCGTTTACCTACTCGAGGGCGAGTAGGAACTAAGCTTGGGGATGCTTGTTACGTCTCCAATATATCTATAATTTCTTATGTTCCATGCTAGTTTTATGCCAATAGCTACATGTTTTATATGCACTTTATATCATATTATGGCATTTATTGGACTAACCTATTAACAAGATGCCACAGTGCCGCTTCGTTTATTATGTCTATTTATTGCAGAAAAGGCCCAAAAACCAAAGTGCTCGGAAAAATCCAGAAAAATTACAGAAATTCTATTTCGCCAGATGACCCACGGAGCCAGAAGGGCCAGGCTAGAGGAGGCTCACGGCCTCCTCCCATCAGTTGGCGCGGCCAGGAGGGGGGCGGTGCCGCCCTATGGGTTGGGCCCCTCGGGCACCCCCTTGCGCCGCCCTTTTGCCTATATTTAGCGCCTGCCCTGAAAACCCTAGGGGGATCGACGATTTCTCCAGAAGAGTTTCGTAGCTCCGCCGCCACCAAAAACCCTAATTCGGGGGACATAAGTCTCTGTTTCGGCACCCTGCCGGGACGGGGAATTGCCCCTGGAGCCATCTCCATCGACCCCATCGCCATCTTCATCGCCGTTGCTGTCTCCCATGATGAGGAGGGAGTAGTTCTCCCCCGAGGCCGAGGGCTCTACCAGTAGCTATGTGGTTCATCTCTCTCTCCCATGGTGTGATCTTTATGTGATCATGAGCTTTGTAATCTAGTTGAATATGTAGATGTTACTCTTGTCTATTATGCACTCTAGAGGCTACTTTAATATGAACTCCGGAGTCACTCTCCACGGTGTGATGGTGACAGTGTGCACATCGTGTGTGATTCCTTTATGACGTTGTGGAGCTTGTTTACTCCGGCTTGAGGTGTGCTTTTGCAGCCCTACACAATGAATGGTGTTTGTTATCCAACAAGAGAGTGTTTGAGAGTAGCATTTATTTATTCAATTATGTGATCATTGTTGAGAGTGTCCACTAGTGAAAGTATGATCCCTAGGCCTTGTTTCTAAGCATTGAAACACCGTTTTCAACAAGTTCTGCTTCATGTTTGCTTGCTGCCATTTTTATTTCGGATTGCAATTAGTACTTATAATCATTCATATTACTTGTATTTCACTATCTCTTTGCCGAACTAGTTGACCTATACACCCAACAAGTGTATTGAGTGTGTTGGGGACACAAGAGATTGACTTCTTGTATCGTAATTGCAGGGTTGCTTGAGAGGGATATCTTTGACCTCTACCTCCCCGAGTTCGATAAATCTTGGGTGATTCACTTAAGGGAAACTTGCTGCTGTTCTACAAACCTCTGCTCTTGGAGGCCCGACACTGTCTACAGGAATAGAAGCGTGCGTAGACATCAGAAACTGACACCCGTTGAGCTACTTATGCAATACAAGTTGCATGTTAAGCGTATAGCAAGTCTCATGAACGCGGTCATGTAAGGTTATCCCGGGCCGCTTCATCCCCCCATCCTGCAAGATGCAAAGTACACGAAAATCAAGCGACAACAAAAGCATCAACGCCCACAAAACCATTCTGTTCTACTCGTGCAACAGATCTACGCATAGACACGGCTCTGATACCACTGTAGAGTTCCATGCATGGAAAACTAAAAATTTCTATCGCAAAGATGAATAAATCCAAGATCCAATCTACGTAAAAGCCAAGATCTAATATATGATATCAGAGAAACGAGATAGATGAGAGACCAACCCTCGTAGATCCAAAGCCTTAACGATATCAGATCTCGTGGTTGATGTAGACGATCGTTTCGGTGCTGCAATCCGGCAACACTTCTGTACTCGGTCACACATATGGTGTCGATGACGTCCATCCTCTCCCCGTTCCAGCAGGCAGCGGAGGTGGTAGATCCCCTCGGAATCCCAGCAGCACGACGGCGTGGTGGTGGAGGTGGAGGAGAAATTCCTGCAGGGCTTCGTCAAGCCTGCGCAGGAAGAAGGAGGAGGGAGACAGGGGCGGCTGATGACCCACAAGTATAGGGGATCGCAGCAGTCTTCGCGGGTAGTAAAACCCAATTTATTGATTCGACACAAGGGGAGACAAAGAATACTTGAAAGCCTTAACAGCGGAGTTGTCAATTCAGCTGCACCTGGAAACAGACTTGCTCGCAAGGGTTTATTAGTAGTAACAGTTTTATAACAGTAGCAGTAGTAGAATAACAGCAGCAGAGTAACAAAGACAACAGTAGTGATTATAGTAAATAGCAGGATTAAAATACTGTAGGCACAGGGATGGATGACGGGCGTTGCATGGATGAGAGAAACTCATGTAACAATCAAAGCAGGGCATTTGCAGATAATAATAAAATGGTGTCCAAGTACAAAGCAATCCATAGGCATGTGTTCCATATTTAGTCGTACGTGCTCGCAATGAGAAACTTGCACAACATCTTTTGTCCTACCAGCCGGTGGCAGCCGGGCCTCTAGGGAATCTACTAGATATTAAGGTACTCCTTTTAATAGAGTACCGGAGAAAAGCATTAACACTCCGTGAACACATGTGATCCTCACGTCACCGCCATCCCCTCCGGTTGTCCCGATTTCTGTCACTTCGGGGCCTTTGGTTCCGGACAGCGACATGTGTATACAACTTGCAGGTAAGATCATAAAACAATGCATATCATGATGAAATAATAACATGTTCAGATCTGAGATCATGGCACTCGGGCCCTAGTGACAAGCATTAAGCATAACAAGTTGCAACAATATCATCAAAGTACCAATTACGGACACTAGGCACTATGCCCTAACAATCTTATGCTATTACATGACCAATCTCATCCAATCCCTACTATCCCCTTCAGCCTACAGCGGGGGAATTACTCACACATGGATGGGGGAAACATTGCTGGTCGATGGAGAGGCATCGGTGGTGATGGCGGCGATGATCTCCTCCAATTCCCCGTCCCGGTGAAGTGCCAGAACAGAGACTTCTGGTCCCCGAGGCGGAGTTTCGTGATGTGGCGGCGTTCTGGAGGGTTTCTGGCGACTTCGACTTCTCCCCGTGCGTTTTTAGGTCGAAGGCAATAAGTAGTCCGAAGGAGGGCGTCGGAGGCCGACCGAGGGGGCCACACACTAGGGCGGCGCGCCCCCCTCCTGGGCCGCGCCGGCCTAGTGTCTGGGGGCCCTGGGCCCCCCCCAGGCTTGCTCTTCTCGCTCCGCCAATATTCTGGGAAAATAGGACCTTCTGCATAAATTCCGAGGATTTTCCTGAAAGTTGGATTTCTGCACAAAAACGAGACACCAGAACAGTTCTGCTGAAAATAGCGTTAGTCCGCGTTAGTTGTATCCAAAACACACAAATTAGAGGCAAAACAATAGCAAAAGTGTTCGGAAAAGTAGATACGTTTTGGACGTATCAACTCCCCCCAAGCTTAGCTTATTGCTTGTCCTCAAGCAATTCAGTTAACAACTGATGTGATAAAAGAACTTTCACGAACACATTTGTTCATATGATGTATATATTCTCATGCTATGGCTAACACTTAGGCAGTTCATAATAAGATGCATGCAAATAAGATTATCTAACAGCTATGTCAATCATGGAGAAGTACCAAGAATTAATAATAAGCATCATGAATCATGTCTATAAGCAGGATTGCAATGTTCATTAAAGAGTATGATAAAGTGGTATCTCGCTTGCCCATATTTGAATAGCAAAACATAAATGCTCAGGCACCTCTGAGGTTCATAGAAAGACTAGAAATAGAGATTGTCAAAGATAAAAGCATCAAAGTTATACCACAATCAATAATATTTTGAGACAAGCATATTATACTAAGAATGACAGTTGTGCTCTCAAGAAAGTGCTCAAAGAAAGGATGGAGACAAAACATAAAAGTAAAAGATTGACCCTTCGCAGAGGGAAGCATGGATTAACATGCGCTAGAGCTTTTCATTTTTAAAGCAGGAGTAAAATTATTTTGAGAGGTGTTTGTTGTTGTCAACGAATGGTAATGGGTACACCGACTACCTCGCCAACCGGACTTTCAAGAGCGGCTCCCATGAAGGACGTTATCTCTACCAGGCAAGGTAGATCATCCCTCTTCTCTTTTGTTTACACACGTATTTTAGTTTTATTATGGGTGACACTCCCCCCAACCTTTGCTTACACAAGCCATGGCTAACCGAATCCTCGGGTGCCTTCCATCAATCACATACCATGGAGGAGTGTCTATTTGCAAAATTAAGTTGCTTACCGATGAATCGGAGCAAAACATGTGAAGAGAATTATTAATGAAGTTTGATTAATTGGGCTGGGAACCCCATTGCCAGCTCTTTTTGCAAAATTATTGGATAAGCGGATGTGCCACTAGTCCATATGAAAGTCCGTCAAGAGTAAATGACAAGGTTGAAAGATAAACACCACATACTTCCTCATGAGCTATAAAACATTACATAAATTGAGAAGCATTTTGAAGGTTTTAAAGGTAGCGCATGAGAATTTACTTGGAATGGTTTGAAATGCCATGCATAGGTATTTATGGTGGACACTTTGGAACAACTTGGTTTTCAGGGGTTTGGAAGCACGAGCAGCGTTCCCGCTCAGTACAAGTGAAGGCTAGCAATAGACTGGGGAGCGACAATCAAGAGAGCAGTAACTGTCATAATCATGCTTGCGGCAAAATAAATTAACTGAGGCATAAAAGTGATACAAGAACTCTGAAGCAAATTAAATCATCGAGGCTTAGTTGACTTTTGTTCAGTCATATGCATGCGTGAGCATGTGCCAAGTCGATATAAATGAATTATTCAGAGGAGGATACCACAATATCATACCTACTTATGAATAAAACAATGCAAGCAAACATCCATGACATGCTACTCATATTAATAAATTGGTGCTAATCATGAGAGATCATGAACTACTAGACTTTCTTAATTGACATATACCTCATATGAACCAACTAAGCATGCTCACATGGATGAGTATATGTACAAAAATGAAAACAAATAGAGTTCATACCAGCCTCTCACCACAGTCGAATTGTCGTAGATCGTCATTATTGCCTTTCACTTGTGTAGCTTGAATAATATGAAATGAAAACCACGCTCCAGCCACCGAAGACCATTGAACTCAAAATGAACTTTACAAAACAAAGAAGAACAGCAAATATTTTTGGTGTTTTCGAATTGGAAACAAGAACAAAAGGAAACAAGCAAATAAAGCAAAATCTTTTTGGATTTTCTTATAGCAAACCAACGATAGGAAATAAAGCAAGATAAATGCAAGAAACCAAAACAAACAAATGGTGGAGAGAAACAACAGAAATATTTTTGGTCTTTTTGTGTTTTAGGAAAGAAACAAAGCAAAAACAAGAAATGGCAAACTAGAAAAGTCACATAAACACAAAGCAGCAGAAATTCGTCAAACTTGACAGCAGTACAGTACTCGATTTTTAAGAAATTCTTCCACTGCTCAAATCGAAAAGTGTTCAACTAATGAAAGTTAGATAACAACGTGGGGAACATGCACAAAAATTGGCTTCGCTAAATACTGTTCTGTCTGTTTTTGAGAATTTTTATGGTGACAGTCCAGAATCTGTTTTCAATCAACACTTCCCCAAATATCATCTCCCTCTCATTAGAAAACCACTCAAAGAAGCAAAACAAGTATATACAAGTATCCAGCAACCATAATATGCAAAGAATGAGTGATGCCGGTATACCTCCCCCCAAGCTTAGGCTTTTGGCTCTTCTTGATCACATTATATCTCCCTTCTCTCTTGACCCTTGAAAACTTCTGCCACACCAAATTTCTCATAAACTTCATTAGAGGGGTTAGTACTCAAAAACTTTAATCCACTTTAGTCCTGTAGTGACACATTGCAACAACTCAATAAAACATTAGCTACAGCTCTCCACGTCTAGAAAGCCTTACTTAAAGTCCACAAGAGACAATGCAAAAAACAGAGACAGAATCTGCCAAAACAGGACAGCCAGTAAAGACGAATTTTTTCGAGGTACTTCCGTTGCTCAAATCAGAAAACTCAAAACTAATGAAAGTTGCGTACATATCTGAGGATCACACGTGAATTTTTACAGACTTTTTAGATTCTCCTACAGAGAGAAAAACTCAAATTCGTGACAGCTAAAAATCTGTTTTTGCGCAGAAATCCAAATCTAGCATCAACTTTCTATTAGAGACTTTACTTGGCACAATAATGCAATAAAGTAAAGATACAAAGGTATTGCTACAGTAAGTAAAACAAGTGGAGGAAGAAAGAGATGTTGTTTAACTCCTCTATGCATATAAAATGAATTTGTTAACAAGGTTGATCAAGTCTTGTCACCAAATAAATTTTACATAACATATGAAGAAATAAACCTCAAATCAATCATGTTACCTTGTATTGTATTGATATGGATCCAATCATAAGAGTTTGATATTCTTCTTTAGGCTCATATATTGGATAATCAATAGTTCCAACTTTGATGGTTCTCACATTAGAGATAGTATTAACTCCACATACTTTATTAATCCTCTTGGGGAAATAGACGGTATGCTCCTTATCATCGACATTGAAAGTAACTTTTCCTTTATTGCAATCAATAACAGCCCCTGCGGTGTTAAGAAAGGGTCTCCCAAGAATAATAGACATATTATCATCTTCAGGCATTTCCAACACAACAAAATCAGTTAATATCAAGCAGTTAGTAGTAACTTGAACAGGAACATCCTCACATATACCAACAAGAATAGCAGTAGATTTATCAGCCATTTGCAAAGATATATCAGTAGGTATCAACTTATCTAAATAAAGTCTCTTATAAAGAGAAAAAGGCATAACACTAACACCGGCTCCCAAGTCATATAGAGCAGTTTTAACATAATTATTCTTAATAGAACAAGGAATAGTAGGTATACCTGGGTCACCCAACTTCTTTGGAACTTTGCCATTGAAAGAGTAATTAGCAAGCATGGTGGAAATTTCCTCATTGGGGATTTCCTTTTGTTAGTGACAATATCTTTCATATACTTTGAATATGGAGGCAATTTAATAGCATCAGTCAAAGGGATTTGCAAGAATAAAGGTTTCATCCAATCACAGAATTTATTATAGTGTTCTTCTTCCTTTGATTTTAGTTTCTTAGCAGGAAAAGGCATTTGCTTTTGCACCCAAGGTTCTCTTTCATTACCATGTTTCTTAGCAATAAAATCTTCTTTAGTATACTTTTTATTTTTAGCATGCTTTTCAGGTTCATCTTCAACCTCTTCTTTATCAGAAGTGTCATTCTTATCATTATCATTACCATTATCATGTTCATTACCACTTTCAATTTCAGCATCGGAAATAGAAATACCATTAGGATCATTAACAGGTTCAGAGGATTCTACAACCTTTTTATGTTTCTTTTTCTTAGAAGGAGCACTAGGTTCAATTCGTTGAGAATCTTGTTCAATTCTTTTGGGATGCCCTTCAGGATATAGAGGATCCTGGGTAGAGACACCGCCTCTAGTTGTTACTTCATAAGCATGTTTCTCTTTAGAATTATTTTTTAACAAGTCATTTTGAACTTTTGTGAGTTGATCAATTTGAGTTTGAACCATTTGAAAATGTTTAACAAGCATCTTAACATCATTGGAGGTTCTCTCCACAATATCATGCAAATTGCTAATAGCTTGAGAATTTTCCATTAGATGATTCTCTACTCTCATATTAAAATTTTCTTGCTTAACGATATAATTATCAAACTCATCTAAGCATTGAGCAGGAGGTTTTGAATACGGAATATCTTCCCTAGTAAAGCGTTGAAGGGAGTTTACCTCGATCATGGATGAAGAGGGAATTATCTCACATATATCTTCTATGGGAGGTACATTCTTCACATCTTCGGATTTAATACCTTTTTCCTTGAGAGACTTCTTAGCTTCCCTCATATCTTCATCATTCAATTCAATTAAACCCCTCTTCTTCAATATTGGCGTTGGAGTTGGTTCAGGTATATTCCAATCATCATGATTCCGGCTTATTCTAGCCAATAATTCTTCAGCTTCGTCTGGAGTTCTTTTCCTGAAAACACACCCAGCACAACTATCCAAATATGCTCTAGATTCAATGGTTAGTCCACTATAAAATATATCAAGTAGATCATTCTTTTCTAAATCATGTCCAGGTCGAGCTCTGATAAGAGAACAAAATCTTGTCCAAGCCTCAGGCAATTTCTCTTCATCTTCCTGGTCAAACCTATAAATTTTCTGTAAAGCAATATGTTGAGCGCTAGCAGGAAAGTATTTTCGAAAGAAAACATCACGCAGCTCAGTTGGACTTTTAATAGAACCAGGAGGCAAATTATTATACCAAGTTTTAGCATCATCCTTTAATGAGAAAGGAAAAAATTTAGCGATAAAGTAAGTACGCATCTTGACATCATCAGAAAACAAGCTACTCATAGAAGAAAGCTCAATCATGTGTTCTACAGCACTTTCCTTTTCAGTATCACAAAAGGGTGTTTTCTCTACAATAGCTATATGAGATAGATCAAGAGAAAAATCATAATCTTTATCCTTAATGCATATAGGAGATGTGGCAAATTCAGGATCAGGAGATAACTTATGTCTAACAGTATATTGTGCGAGAAACTTTTTAATTTTTCTTGCATCAGTAGTAGCATTGCATCTATTAATAAAATCATCATTAAGCTCCACATAATCCTCATCAGGATCATCACTAGAATAATCAATAGACTCAGGTGAACTAACAGGTGTAGTAACATTAGGAGTTTCAGCATTTTCAATTTGTCTAGACCTAGCAATTGTAGCATCTAGAAAGGATCCCAATGAACCACTATCATCAAGCACAGTAGAAACATTATCAATATTATAAGAGTTTTCAGATTCAGCAGAAGTACCAGCAAGTGAAGCTTGCGGCGGTGAAACAAGTTGACTTATCACAGATGGTGAATCAAGTGTAGCAGAGGTACTCAGAGTTGTACCTTTTCTTGTAGTGGATGGTAATATGGCGACTTTAGGATCGCGAGTTTTACCCATGATGGAGAATTTGCAGCGAACAATATCAATCCAAGTGAACTTCCAAATAAAGCTATGCTCCCCGGCAACAGCGCCAGAAAACAGTCTTGATGACCCACAAGTATAGGGGATCGCAGCAGTCTTCGCGGGTAGTAAAACCCAATTTATTGATTCGACACAAGGGGAGACAAAGAATACTTGAAAGCCTTAACAGTGGAGTTGTCAATTCAGCTGCACCTGGAAACAGACTTGCTCGCAAGAGTTTATCAGTAGTAACAGTTTTATAACAGTAGCAGTAGTAGAATAACAGCAGCAGAGTAACAAAGACAGCAGTAGTGATTATAGTAAACAACGGGATTAAAATACTGTAGGCACAGGGATGGATGACGGGCGTTGCATGGATGAGAGAAACTCATGTAACAATCAAAGCAGGGAATTTGCAGATAATAATAAAATGGTGTCCAAGTACAAAGCAATCCATAGGCATGTGTTCCATATTTAGTCGTACGTGCTCGCAATGAGAAACTTGCACAACATCTTTTGTCCTACCAGCCGGTGGCAGCCGGGCCTCTAGGGAATCTACTGGATATTAAGGTACTCCTTTTAATAGAGTACCGAAGCAAAGCATTAACACTCCGTGAACACATGTGATCCTCACGTCACCGCCATCCCCTCCGGTTGTCCCGATTTCTGTCACTTCGGGGCCTTTGGTTCCGGACAGCGACATGTGTATACAACTTGCAGGTAAGATCATAAAACAATGCATATCATGATGAAATAATAACATGTTCAGATCTGAGATCATGGCACTCGGGCCCTAGTGACAAGCATTAAGGATAACAAGTTGCAACAATATCATCAAAGTACCAATTACGGACACTAGGCACTATGCCCTAACAATCTTATGCTATTACATGACCAATCTCATCCAATCCCTACCATCCCCTTCAGCCTACAACGGGGGAATTACTCACACATGGATGGGGGAAACATTGCTGGTCGATGGAGAGGCGTCGGTGGTGATGGCGGCGATGATCTCCTCCAATTCCCCGTCCCGACGGAGTGCCAGAACAGAGACTTCTGGTCCCCGAGGCGGAGTTTCGTTATGTGGCGGCGTTCTGGAGGGTTTCTGGCGACTTCGACTTCTCCCCGTGCGTTTTTAGGTCGAAGGCAATAAGTAGTCCGAAGGAGGGCGTCAGAGGCCGACCGAGGGGGCCACACACTAGGGCGGCACGCCCCCCTCCTGGGCCGCGCCGGCCTAGTGTCTGGGGGCCCTGGGCCCCCCCAGGCTTGCTCTTCTGGCTCCGCCAATATTCTGGGAAAATAGGACCTTCTGCATAAATTCCGAGGATTTTCCTGAAAGTTGGATTTTTGCACAAAAACGAGACACCAGAACTGTTCTGCTGAAAACAGCGTTAGTCCGCGTTAGTTGTATCCAAAACACACAAATTAGAGGCAAAACAATAGCAAAAGTGTTCGGGAAAGTAGATACGTTTTGGACGTATCAGCGGCTAGGGTTTGGGGAATGATGTGCTGCGCCCCAACCCTCCCCTCCCTCTTATATAGGCGTGGGGGCTGCCTTGGACCCTCCTCCAAGCCCTAGGTTCAGCCAAAACAAGGGGGGAAACTTCCCCCATAAGTTAAGTCCCTATTTTCAAGGGATTTGATCTTATCCACTTGATCCAGCCACATGGGCCTTGGGGGGCTGGTGTGCCTAGCTCATGTGGGCCTATGCGACCCCTTCGGTCCATGTTGGTCTCCTGGGATAGGTGGGCCCCACTATGGTACCTTCCGGAAACTTCTAGAACATCCGGTACAATACCGAAAAATCCTAAAATTTTCCGGTAACCCTGAAAATGACTTCCCATATATGAATCTTATTCTCCAGACTATTCCGGACCTCCTCGTGATGTCCTGGATCTCATCCGAGACTCCGAACAATATTCGGTCTCCATCTCATATTCCATATCTACTATACAACATCGAACCTTAAGTGTGTCACCCTACGGTTCGTGAACTATGCATACATGATCGAGACTCCTCTCCGATCAATAACCAATAGCGGGACCTGGAGATCCATAATGGCTCCCACATATTCAACGATAACTTAGTGGTCGAATGAACCATTAAGATACGATACCGATTCCCTTTGTCGCGCGATACTTTACTTATCCGAGGTTTGATCATCGGTATCTCTATACCTAGTTCAACCTCGTTACCGATAAGTACTCTTTACTCGTACCGTGGTATGCCATCCCTTGTGACCTTGTCACATGCTTGCAAGCTAATTGAATGACATTCCACCGAGAGGGCCCAGCGTATATCTATCCGTCATCAGGATGGACAAATCCCACTCTTGATCCATATGTCTCAACTCATACTTTCTGAATACTTAATCCCATCTTTATAACCACCCATTTACGTAGTGGCATTTGATGCAATCAAAATACCCATCCGGTGTAAGTGATTTACATGATCTCATGGTCGAAGGAATAGGTTACTATGTATCGAAATCTTATAGCAAGTTGAACTTAATGACTTGATCTTATGCTATGCTTACTATGGGTGTGTGTCCATCACATCATTCACCTAATGATATGATCTTGTTATTAATAACATCCAATATTCATGATCAGGAAACCATGATCTTCTATTAATCAACAAGCTAGCTTAACAAGAGGCTTACTAGGGACTCTGGTTGTTTACACAACACACATGTATTAATGTTTCCGGTTAATACAATTATAGCATGGGATGTAAAAATTTATCATGAACATTAAGATATAACAATAAACACTTTTATTATTGCCTCTTGGGCATATCTCCAACAAGAAGTGGGAAGCAAGCTACGCCCTTTAGAAGAAACTCGACGTGATGAACACTACAAGAAAAGTTGCCATGGCCGACGAAGTTGAAGTCGCGCCGTGGTTGCTGGTGTACCATGGCCGACGATTTTGGGTCTGTCCGTTGTGCATGTCAAAACGTTTTTTTTCCCGTTTTTGAGGTCACCTAGCCCGACGAAAACGGCCAAAACGTTGCGTATGGTGGCCCGGGACGTGGTGCATCTCGAATTCTCGGGTTCGCCGGTCGAGGCATCGCAAATCCGCACCGCCGAGGGATGTAGGGCCCAGATGGCAGCCTCTCTGGCATTGTTTTTTTTCTCAATCGCGCCATCTCATTCAACGCTCTCCGATCGAGCCGTTTACGATGCAGGATCATGGGTCCCGCATGTCATCCTCTATGAACCAAAATTCTTTCTATTCTTGGATTTTTTTGACCCCCTGATTTCTGGCTACTTCCTTTTTCTTTTGATCCCTTGCCGCCTTGGAAACGTTGAGACCGCTGCTGCTAAATGGGACCTGCATGTCAACCTCTATGTACTATAATACTTTCTTTTCTTGGATTTTTTTGGCACCTCAAATTTGGTAACTTGCCTTTTTCTTTCGATCCCCTGCCGCCTCTCAAACGGTGATACCGCTGCTGCTAAATGGGACCCGCATGTCATCCTCTATGTACTATAAAACTTTCTTTTCTTGGAGTTTTTTTTGCACCTCAAATTTGGTCACTTGCCTTTTTCTTTCGATCCCCTGCCGCCTCTCAAACGGTGATACCGCTGCTGCTAAATGGGACCCGCATGTCATTCTCTATGTACTATAAAACTTTCTTTTCTTGGATTTTTTTGGCACCTCATATTTGGTCACTTACCTTTTTCTTTCGATCCCCTGCCGCCTCTCAAATGGTGATACCGCTGTTGCTAAATGGGACCCGCATGTCATCCTCTATGTACTATAAAACTTTCTTTTCTTTGATTTTTTTGGCACCTCATATTTGGTCACTTACCTTTTTCTTTCGATCCCATGCCGCCTCTCAAACGGTGAGACCGCTGTCGCTAAATGGGACCCGCATGTCATCCTCTTTGTACTATAAAACTTTCTTTTCTTGAATTATTTTTGGATCCCGATATTTGGTCACTTGCCTTTTTCTTTCGATCCCGTGCAGCCTCTCAAACGGTGATACCACTCGTCGCTAAATGGGACCCGCATGTCATCCTCTATGTACAATCAAGTTTCTTTTCTTGAATTATTTTTGGATCCCGATATTTGGTCACTTGCCTTTTTCTTTCGATCTCATGCCACGTTTGAAACGTTTAGGAACCCGCGAGCTCATGGGACCCGCATGTCATCCTCTATGTACTATAAAAGTTCATTTTTTTGGGTTTTTTTCACCCTCTCGATTTTTGGCTATTTCCTTTTTCTTTTGATCCCCCGCCGCCTTTGAAATGTTGAGGACTCTCGTCGGCTCATAGGTCCCACATGTCAGCCTCTATGTACAATCAAGTTTCTTTTCTTGAATTATTTTTGGATCCTGATATTTGGTCACTTGCCTTTTTCTTTCGATCTCATGCCACATTTGAAACGTTGAGGAACCTGCTGGCTCATGGGACCCGCATGTCATCCTCTATGTCCATCAACTTTCTTTTCTTGGATTTTTTGACCCCCTAATTTCTGGCTACCTTCTTTTTTGTTTTGATCTCAAGTCGCATTTGAAACGTTGGGACCGCTGCTGCAAAATGGGACCCGCATGTCATCCTGTATGTACAATAAAAGTTTCTTTTCTTGGATTATTTTCCACCCTCTGATTTTTGGTCACTTTCCTTTTTCTTTTGATCGCATGCCGCCTTTGAAAACGTCGAGGAACCTGCTGGCTCATGGGACCCGCATGTCATCCTCTATGTACTCTAAAAGTTTTTTCTTGGATTTTTTTCTTTTGATCCCCTGCCGCCTTGGAAACGTTGAGTAAGCTGCTAACTCATGGGACCCGCATGTCATCCTCTATGTACAATCAACTTTCTTTTTCTTTTGATCTCAAGCCGCATTTGAAACGTTGAGACCGCTACTGCTAATTGGGACCCGCATGTCATCCTCTATGTACTATAAAGTTTTTTTCTTGGATTATCTTTGGCTCCTGATATTTTGTCACTTGCCTTTTTCTTTCGATCTCATGCCGCCTTTGAAACGTTGAGTAAGCTGCTGGCTCATGGGTCCCACATGTCATCCTCTACGAACAATAAAAGTTTCCTTTCTTGGAGTTATTTTTGACCCCTAATTTCTGGCTATTTGCCTTTTTCTTTTGATCTTCTGCCCCCTTTGAAACGATGAGGACGTCGTTGGCAGGTCGGTCCCACATGTCATCCTCTGTGAACAATAAAAGTTTCCTTTGATGGATTTATTTTGAACCCCTAATTAATTTCGGGATATTTCCTTTTTTTTTCTTTGATCCCCTGCCGCCTTGGAATCGCTGAGGATGCTGCTGCCTCATGGGTACCGCATGTCATCCTCTTAGAACGAAAATGTTTCTTTTCTTGGATTGTTTACCAACATATTTTTGGTTTATTTTTTCTTTCCATCCCTTGCCGTCTTTAAAACATTGACGATGCTGCTGGCTCATGGGTCCCCGATGTCAGCCTCCCCGTACAAGAAACATGTAATATCTTGATTATTTTGCAGACAATAAACAGTGTATTGCGTTCTGAGCTATTTCAAACGGATAAATCAAATCTTTATTTTTACATAAACAAACTTATATGTTGAATCTCCTTGTTTTTTTGTTTTTGCGAAGCATAGGACTTTCCTGTTTTTTTTAGAAAATTCCGAACTTTCCTGTTTTGGAGTGAGCTGAAATTGTACGAGTCAAAAGGCCAAGCAAGATAGTTCGAAGGCCCAGATGTCCAGATGCAGCCCAATTGAAATATTTCTTCTTGGATTTTTTTCACCCCCTGATTTCTGGCTACTTCATTTTTCTTTTGGTTCTGTGCCGCCTTGGAAACGTTGAGACCGCTGCTCCAAATGGGACCCGCATGTCATCCTCTATGTACTATAAAACATTCTTTTCTTGGATTTTTTGGCACCTCATATTTGGTCACTTGCCTTTTTTCTTTCGATCCCCTGCCGCTTCTCAAACGGTGATACCGCTGCTGCTAATTGGGACCCGCATGTCATCCTCTATGTACAATCAAGTTTCTTTTCTTGAATTATTTTTGGCTCCTGATATTTGGTCACTTGCCTTTTTCTTTCGATCTCATACCACGTTTGAAACGTTGAGGACCCCGTCGGCTCATGGGACCCGCATGTCATCCTCTATGTGCTATAAAAGTTTATTTTCTTGGGTTTTTTTTCACCCTCTGATTTTTGGCTATTTCCTTTTTCTTTTGATCCACTGCCGCCTTGGAAACGTTGAGTAAGCTGCTGACTCATGGGACCCGCATGTCATCCTCTATGTACAATCAACTTTCTTTTTTCTTTTGATCTGAAGCTGCATTTGAAACGTTGAGACCGCTGCTGCTAATTGGGACCCGCATGTCATCCTCTACGTACAATAAAGTTTTTTTCTTGGATTATCTTTGGCTCCTGATATTTTGTCACTTGCCTTTTTCCTTCGACCTCATGCCGCCTTTGAAACGTTGAGTAAGCTGGTGGCTCATGGGTCCCGCATGTCATCCTCTAAGAACAATAAAAGTTTCCTTTCTAGGAGTTATTTTTGACCCCTAATTTCTGGCTATTTGCCTTTTTCTTTTGATCTCCTGCCCCCTTTGAAACGATGAGGACGCTGTTGGCAGGTCGGTCCCACATGTCATCCTCTGAGAACAATAAAAGTTTCCTTTGATGGATTTATTTTGAACTCCTAATTAATTTCTGGATATTTCCTTTTTTTTCTTTGATCCCCTGCCGCCTTGGAATCGTTGAGGATGCTGCTGCCTCATGGGTCCCGCATGTCATCCTCTTAGAACGAAAATGTTTCTTTTCTTGGATTTTGTACCAACATATTTTTGGTTTATTTTTTCTTTCCATCCCCTGCCGCCTTTAAAACGTTGACGACGCTTCTGGCTCATGGGTCCCCGATGTCAGCCTCCCCGTACAAGAAACATGTGATATCTTGATTATTTTGCAGACAATAAACAGTGTATTGCGCTCTGAGCTATTGCAAACGGATAAATTAAATCTTTATTTTTACATAAACAAACTTATATGTTGAATCTCCTTGTTTTTTTTGTTTTTGCGAAGCATAGGAATTTCCTGTTTTTTTTTAGAAAATTCCGAACTTTCCTGTTTTGGAGTGGGCTGAAATTGTACGAGTCAAAAGGCCGAGCAGGATAGTTCGAAGGCCCAGATGTCCAGATGCAGCCCAATTGAAATCTTTCTTCTTGGATTTTTTTCACCCCCTGATTTCTGGCTACTTCATTTTTCATTTGGTACTGTGCCGCCTTGGAAACGTTGAGACCGCTGCTGCAAAATGGGACCCGCATGTCATCGTCTATGTACAATAAAATTTCTTTTTTTGGATTATTTTTGGCTCCTGATATTTGGTCACTTGCCTATTTCTTTCGATCCCGTGCAGCCTCTCAAACGGTGATACCGCTGCTGCTAAATGGGACCCGCATGTCATCCTCTATGTACAATCAAGTTTCTTTTCTTGAATTATTTTTGGCTCCTGATATTTGGTCACTTGCCTTTTTCTTTCGATCTCATGCAACGTTTGAAACCTTGAGGAAACCTGCAGGCTCATGGGACCCGCATGTCATCCTCTATGTACTATAAAACATTCTTTTCTTGGATTTTTTTTGGCACCTAATATTTGGTCACTTGCCTTTTTTTTCGATCCCGTGCAGCCTCTCAAACGGTGATACCGCTGCTGCTAAATGGGACCCGCATGTCATCCTCTATGTACAATCAAGTTCTTTTCTTGAATTATTTTTGGCTCCTGATATTTGGTCACTTGCCTTTTTCTTTCCATCTCATGCCACGTTTGAAACGTTGAGGAACCTGCAGGATCATGGGACCCGCATGTCATCCTCTATGTACTATAAAACTTTCTTTTCTTAAATTATTTTTGGCTCCTCATATTTGGTCACTTGCCTTTTTATTTCGATCTCATGCCACGTTTGAAACATTGAGGAACCTGCTGGCTCATGGGACCCGCATGTCATCCTCTATGTACTATAAAAGTTTTTTCTTGGATTTTTTTCACCCTATGATTTTTGGCTATTTCCTTTTACTTTTGATCCCCTGCTGCCTTGGAAACGTTTAGTAAGCTGCGGACTCATAGGACTCTATGTACAATCAACATTCTTTTCTTGGAGTTCTTTTTGACCCCCTAATTTCTGGCGACTTTCTTTTTCTTTTGATCTCAAGACGCATTTGAAACGTTGGGACCGCTGCTGCAAAATGGGACCCGCATGTCATCCTCTATGTACTATAAAAGTTTATTTTTGGCGATTTGCTTTTTTTTCTTTTGATCCCCTGCTGCCTTGGAAAAGTTGAGTAAGCTGCTGACTCATGGGACCCGCATGTCATCCTCTATGTACAATCAACTTTTCTTTTTTTGGAGTTTATTTTTGACCCCCTAATTTCTGGCTACTTCCTTTTTCTTTTGATCCCCTGCCGCCTTTGAAACGTTGAGGATGCTGCTGCCTCATGGTCCCGCATGTCAGCCTCTCAGAACGATAAATGTTTCTTTTCATGGATTTTTTTACCCCATGATTTCTGCCTACTTCCTTTTTCTTTTGGTCCTATGCCGCCTTGGCAACGTCGAGACCGCTGCTGCATAATGGGACCCGCATGTCATCCTCTATGCACAATAAAAGTTTCTTTCGTGGATTATTTTTGGCTCCTGATATTTGTCACTTTCCTTTTTCTTTCGATCTCATGCCAACTTTGAAACGTTGAGAACGCTGCTGCAAAATGGGACCCGCATGTCATCCTCTATGTACAATAAACGTTTTTTCTTGGATTATTTTTGGGACCTGATATTTGTCACTTGCCTTTTTTCTTTCGGTATCATGCCGCCTCTGAAACGTTGTGGAAGCTGCTGGCTCGTGGGTCCCGCAAGTCATCCTCTATGTAGAATAAAAGTTTCCTTTCTTGGAATTATTTTTACCCCTGATTTCTGGCTACTTCCTTTTTCTTTTGATCCCGTGCCGCCTTGGAAACGTTGAGACCGCTGCTGCAAAATGGGACCCACATGTCATCCTCTATGTACAATAAAGTTTATTTTCTTGGATTATTTTTGGCTACTGATGTTTTGGCACTTGCCTTTTTCTTTCGATCTCATGCCGCCTTGTAAAATAAAAGTTTCTTTTCTTGGATTATTTTTTGTTCCTGATATTTGGTCACTTTCCTTTTTCTTTTGATCTCATGCCGCCTCTGTAACGTTGAGTAAGTAACTGGCTCATGGGACCCGCATGTCATCCTCTATGTACAATAAAGTTTCTTTTCTTGGATTTTTTTACCCCCTGATTTTTGGTCACTTGCCTTTTTCTTTCGATCCTATGCCGCCTTTGAAATTGAGGAGGCTGCTGGCTCATGGATCCCACATGTCAGCCCCTATGAACAATAAACCTTTCATTTGATGGATTTATTTTTTACCCCTAATTTCTCGCTATTTGCCTTTTTCTTTTGATCCCATGCGGCCTTTGAAACGATGAGGAAGACGCTGGCAGGTCGGTACCACATGTCATCTTCTATGAAGAATAAAAGTTTCCTTTGTTGGATTTACTTTTGACCCCTAATTTCTGGCTATTTGCCTTTTTTTCTTTTGATCCTCTGGCGACTTTGAAATGATGAGGATGCTGCTGGCAGATCTGTCCCACATGTTAGCCTCTCTGAACTATAAATGTTTCCTTTCTATGATTTATTTTTTACCCCTATTTTCGGGATACTTGCTCTTTTTTTGGATATCCTACCGCATTTGAAATTTTGAGGACGCTGCTGGCTCATGGGTCCCACATGGCATCCTCTTTGGACGATAAACCTTCATTTCTTGTTAATGACAGGTTTATCTGTATTATTTTTACAGACTAATACAACCTCTTTCGCTCCAAGATCTTGCAAGTTAATAGAATAAATCATGAAATTATTAGGATATGTTTTAAATTTCAAATCCACTTTATGAATTTTTCAAAATACCGTGATCCATGTGGGTATGGGGCGATCAAGGAATTTCATATTGGCCATGAGCAGTATCAAAAATTGCAACCCAATAATTCAAAATAAATACAAACAACTTTTATGTAGAATCTCCGTGTTTTTGTTTTTTGCCAATCATAGGATCTATGGTTCTTTAGAAAAGGGCCAACATTGCATGAGCAGAAAGGCCCATTTGTAGTTATTGGGCTTCGACAGCCGGAGCAAGTAGGCCAATAGCAAATACCTTGTAGATGGCCGTTGGGACCCAAAAGTATCTGTTGCCTAGACTTAGATGCCAAACTCAGCCTTATTGACATGAACCTTGCTATGCACACGACAATTTCAGTCCGATCCGTGTACGAAACACAAGATCCCATCCTTCGTGTGAGGAAGCAGGTGGCAACACACCTCCAGATGCTCAATCGTACATACACATATCTTATAGGAGTTGTCGTATGTACATCAGTTCCGTATTGACATGTTTTTTTTCTTTGGTTCACATGTGGGGTCCGCACAGTCACCTAGGTCGCACATCTACTTCTTTGCTCGTAGTTGATGCATGTTTAGTGGCCTGCAGCAAGAATCACTGCCCCCAGGGATGTACTTTACCCTTTAGCGGCGAAAAAATAGGAATTGTCCTCTCATGAGTATGATCAACAAGAGGTGGCTATATTATAAAGGACGTACACACATTGTAATTATAGTGCTGAAATAAAGTCAATCCTAAAACAGCCATGCATGGGTTATAATAGGAAGGCAACACAAAATACAAAAGCGGGGCAGTGTTCAAATAAACTGATTCCTAAAAACAGTGTACTACTTCTCAACACTTCAAGCATAATAAAAAAGTGTGTCAGTGTTTTTTTAAAGGTAACACCGAACGGGCAATGTTTAAAGCAGGCTTAAACCACATAGCCGCTTGTCGGACATTATCCCAACCATCTCTGGGAAGGCTGATAACTCCCACAGTCTCAGCTTCATTTGGCTGGAGGTTGCATCGTAAAATTTTAGGGCATTGATTATGAAGAATCTTCCGGTATGCTGTGTAGACGCAGTTTTTCCTCATGAATGGAACCAATGTGCCATCAGGAGCTTTGGATTCACGCTTCTTCAGGTTGGCAATGATCGGGTAATTGAGTCCGAGGAACAGAGAGTGGTCGCCGAGGCCGTTAACCTGCCTCCAAAGAAAGTCCCCGCACGTGCGGTAGATAAGGGATCCTGCTCAAAGACGTAGGTGGCAACAGGAGGATATTGCCGTAGCTGAAGCCCATTAGCAGCATAGGGAATGTCAGGAGGTACTTCAGCATTGGCAATCCCAATGTTGTTTACTGTAAGGATGATCATCAATCGCTTGCCATCAGCAGATGGAGCGAGGAACCACGCGTACTGCTGATCATCCACCACCGGTGGCGGGATTACAGACGGGAGCATCGGATTTTCTGCAATATTAGAAATGGAGACAAATAGGGTGTTACTGGCAACCATATTCTAACAGCAGCATTGTTCATCGTTCATGCTCACAGTATAAATACGACTATGTAAGCTAAGGACATTGGTCATTCATGAGTTCAAATCAAGTGTCCAATATATTAGTTATACTGCATCCATCCCACGAAACTAGTCTTAACTTCGCCAAAACTAGACACTAGTTAGTGTATACACAGTTATATACTACCTCTGTCCCACCGAAAGTGTCTGAGATTTGTCCAAATTCAGATGTATCTAGACAGTGAAAGCATATAGATATATTCAAATTTTGACAAATATATATCATCTTAAGTTTAAGTCCTGTGCTGTAGTTAATTCCCTTTTTCTTAAGTTATCTATTAGAGAGCTTCCCTGTGACCATCCGAAGGGTAAGAAATGTTTAACTGTATAAGTGGATTGCCTAGACCTTTCCATCAGTTCGGACTTTTGGTTGCGTTGGCTAGTACATGAAGCTTGACATGGTGTCAGAGCCAGGGTCTCTAGTTCGAGTCCTGGCTTTCGCAATTTATCCTAAAATTGTTGTTTCCCCCTCGGAGTCCACATATATGCCTCTTGAGCTATACCTCTGAGTCTTTCCACGTGTTGACTTGTCTCCCATCACACGTGAGGGGGGGTGCTGAATTGTATAAGTGGAATGCCGCCCTTGCGATCAGTTCGGACTTTTGGTTGTGTTGGTAGTGCATGAAGCTTGACAAGAAAGAAATGCTCTTTGTAGCTAACCCCAAGTCTTGTAACATTTGCGAAATAGGTATAAGATGCAGCTATCCATTCAGTAGAAGAATTTGCATTTTAGAGTTGAAGGTTCATAATATCTTCTCTAGTATTGATAGTAAAGTGTACACATGGTATTTGTTTATCTCATTTTCGCGTTCTAAAAAAGGTACGCTATATGGTTGTGCTAAGTTAAACTGATTAAGTCTGTTCAAGTTTATCGAAAATTATACTACCAACATCTAAAACATCAATATATGTTCATATATTACATAAGATATTTAGATTTTCTTTTCTCGAACACATGCCTAGTCGTGCATCATTATATATTAGAGCATACAGGGTTGTAGCAAGGCTACGAAAAACTCAGAAAGCAAAAAGAAAGAACTATATAGGGGACTACAGGCAGCTAACTTTGTTAGTCCTGCAGGTGCTAAATCTTATATATATATGAGGTTGTAGATATTAGTCGTAAACTTACTCAAACTTAAATAACATTGAATTAGGAAAAAGATAACCTGAGTTATTTTGAATGAGGGGACGTCACAATCACTAATCAAAGATAATTGTGGGAAACTAAAATCTATTCAAGAAAATGGGAGCAATAATGTATCAAAAACAAAATTAATTATACCATTTTGCAGATTGTTCACCGATATAAACAAAGAACTGTTTGATCTGCATGTAGGTACATCCAATCAAGGCTTTTTCCCCGATCTCTAGAAAATATAAGCTACGCATGTAATTACAAACGATTTTCTTCTATTTTTATGTTTCTACGTTAACATTTGAGATACTTGTTAATTACATCCATATTCTGCAGTTGCATAGAGTTACTAATTCAGGAATGCATTCACATACGGAGTATACTATGTTTGCTGATGACTGACTAGTACTAATTCATTGCGAGCAACGGTTCATTCATATTCAGATAAAGGATGTGATCGTTAAGTCATATACTTATGAAAGTCCTTATGCATCTCTCTGATGCAGATGGCGGGGGTCTCTCGCCCTCCTTTTGGAGGCAAAATCAATTACTTATATATGAAACAATGGGTGTAAAAGGTTATCAAAAAGGGTGCCTTCATAGTGCTACGTTATCTTTTGAGATACTGGTTAATTACATCCATATTCTGCGATGGCGTAGAGTTACTCATTCAGGAATGCAATCACATACCGAGCATACTATGTTTGTTGGTGACTAATTAGTACTACTAATTCATTGCAAGCAACGGTTCATTCATATTCAGCAAAAGGGGTGTGATCATTAAGTCATTTAAGAAATGTAAAATATAAACAAGGTAGTTCATGAATAACTTCATTGGTTAAGGCAGTGTATCATGCAATGCAACATAAGGACTGAAAAAATACCATTTGCGGTGTCCCAGAAGTACGTGGAGCCGTCAGTTTCGTCCACCGCAAAAACGTGGCCACCGAGTTCAATGGCATCACAGTAATTTGGATAATCAGGTGCAGGTGTAAGGGCCTCCAGCATTCTCCAGTCGCCACCCCCTTCAAGGTAGAAAATCGTTTTGTCGAACAAGGCGATGAGCTTGTAATCTGCGTACCTCCCACCTTTTGTGGGCACTTGGCAGATTACAATCTTCAACAAATTAATTACTGGACCCAGTTTAAACAGTATCCAGGTTTATATGAGACACTAGTATCATCAATCTTCGAAGCTGGTAGGGATGGAAGAGGGATATGTCGCTCGGTGTAGACGTTCACGAGGCACCACTGGCACCGATGATGATCGGCGGCGGCGATCCAGTCGCCATTCGCGCAAAGCCATTTTCTGCCGTGCATGAACGGCAGGGCGACAGAACGGCGAGGATGGTCGAGGGGCACCAAGTCGTACACGGTATCATGCAGACGAGATGCTCTCGCCACATCCCAGGGTTCATCGAACCAATAAGCAGGCGGAGGCATCAGCAGGCAGGGTTCATCCCAATGGTGCATCTTACCTTCATCCTTGCTGATCCGGTCGTAGAGCTCCCTGGAACATGCGGCAAGTCGGAAGGTGTAGGTAACGTCCAGATGCGCAGCGATGAGGTCGATGTTGTCACCGGTGAGAGCCTCCCAGTGGCCTTCCCCGCCGCCCCGGCAAAGCCTAGAATAATCCATCACGTGAAGATGGATTTAGGTGGATGGCGGATGCAACCCGCGCTTGGGGTTTTCGGAGGAGAGGGCGAACGCTATGGAAGGAACGATGCGGCGCGCGGCCGGCCGGGGTAAGGAGAGAAAGGTATAGTACTAGTGATGCGGCGTGGTGGGGATCGAGATCCTGCGCGTGCGCGTGATTCTGGGAGGGTGAAGAAGAAGATGATAGACATGCAAGGGGCAAAAACTAGGTAGAGTAGTACTCCAGGCTGCTGCTGCGACTGGGCGCCGATTTGACTGTTGGTATACTAGCACGCCACCCATCTATAAATTTGGTTCTCTACATGCCAGAGACACGTACCTTAACACGTGGGCAGCATGCAACCGCGCGAGCACCAAAATGGAATGAGACATGTTTTAGAGCAGAACTTCATTTTCAATGTCTTTCCTAGCTTGGTTTGGAAACCGGACAGAGCTTCAGTGACTATGTGCCACCATCTACCATCCATTTGAGATCCAACGTTCCAAACTATCTCTTATTTCGAAGCTAAAAAGGAAAAACTATTCAGAAAATTTTGAAAAAATCCAGTAATATGTAGATGCCTTGTTTTAAAATCTATGAAGCTTGTGATTAAATAGCTTCTTATGTACTCGAGCACTAGTTCAAACTAAATATATATTTGCTCACAAACCTATAATTCAAATCGAATGAAACTTCACCAAAATATAAATCGAAATATGCATGATTTACTGGAAGTTTGAGATATGAACCTTAACATTAATTAAGATGGGACCCAACATTAATTAAGATGGGACCCACGTAGTATGAGATAGTGTAATTCCTATAGGAAAAAAGCATTAGCTCATACCTCATGGAAAAATTCCTTTGCTACAATCAAGCAAACTTCATCTTCCTATAGGTTTCAAGTAGACATGCCATTCCAATCCTATACCTTTCCTATTCCTATGTTTTTCCTATCCTTTAAATCAAAGGAGAACTCATTTACATGATATTATTTTTTCCATGAAGCAGAGTTAACACACCTATCAATTGGTACATTTTGGAGTGACTAAGAAGGAACCAGGCTTACTTATTCGTTTTCATGTGTAAAACTTGTCTAAATCTTGGTCAAACCAAATTGGCAGCAAATTAAAAAAAAAAAATGAAAAACCAAAGCACATAGTCTTATATGTCATATAGTAAGCATTAAAGTTGATAAACAAGGTCTAGACATATTCAAACCATACAAATCATGTATCTACCCCCTAACCCCTAAACTATGTCTTATGAAGTCAAGCATGAAGAGAAGTGGTTTTGGGTTTCAAACATATTTCAAAAACCTCCCAAAAACTTCATTTTAGAGTGACTAAGAAGGATACATGCTTCCCTTTTCATTTTCATGTTTTAAACTTGTTTAAATCTTGGTCAAACCTAGGATTTGACCAAGATACAAATGGGCACAAAAAAATAAAAATGAAAAACAAAAGCACATAGTCTTCTTATGTCATATCGTAAGCATTCAAGTTGATAAACAAGGTCTAGATATATCCAAACCAGACAAATCATGTATGTACCCCCGTCGATCTTATGAAGTCTAGCATGAAGAAAACTCGTTTTGGGTTTCAAACATGGAAATTTCAAGAACATCCCAAAAGCTTCATTTTAGAGCGACTAAGAAGGATCCAGGCTTACCTTTCCATTTTCATGCTTTAAACTTATTTAAATCATGGTCAAATCTAGGACTTGGCCATGTTTCAATTGGGCATAAAATAAAAAAATAGAAAAATGAAAAACCAAAGCGCACATAGTCTTCTTATGTCTAATATATAGTAAGCATTAAAGTTGGTATACAAAGTCTAGACATATTCAAACTAGACAAATCATGTATCTACCCCCTAACCCCTAAACTCTGTCTTATGAAGTCAAGCATGAAGAGAAGTGGTTTTGGGTTTCAAACATGAAAATTTCAAAAACCTCCCAAAAACTTCATTTTAGGGTGACTAAGAAGGATACAGGCTTCCCTTTTCATTTTCATGTTCTATACTTGTTTAAATCTTGGTCAAACCTAGGATTTGACCAAGATTCAAATGTGCATCAAAATTCAAAAAAAATCAGAAAAATGAAAAACCAAAGCACGTAGTTTTCTTATGTCATATAGTAAGCATTAAAGTTGATAAACAAGGTCTAGACATATTCAAACAAGAAAGATCATGTATCTACCCCCTATCCCTAAACTTTGTCTTATGTAGTCAAGCATGAAGAGAAGTGGTTTTGGGTTTCAAAGATGGAAATTTCAAAAACGTATCAAAAGCTTCATTTTAGAGTGACTAAGAAGGATCCATGCTTACCTTTTCATTTTCATATTTTAAACTTGTTTAAATCATTGTCAAACCTAGGATTTGACCAAGATTTAAATGGGCATAAAATTAAAAAATCATAAAAATGAAAAACAAAGGCGCATAGTCTTCTTATGTCACATATATATAGTAAGCATTCAAAAGTTGATAAACAAAGTCTAGACATATTCCAATAAGACAAATCATGTATCTACCCTAACCCTAAACTCTATCTTATGAAGTCAAGCATGAAGAGAAGTGGTTTTTGGTTTCAAACATGCATGGAAATTTCAAAAACCTCCCAAAAGCTTCATTTTAGAGTGACTAAGAAAGATCCAGGCTTACCTTTTCATTTTCATGTTTTAAACTTATTTAAATCTAGGTCAAACCTAGGATTTGACCAAGATTCAAATGGGCATATAATAATTCAGACAAAAAAACTAAAGAATGAAAAACCAAAGCACATAGCCTTCTTAATTATGTCATATAGTAAACATTCAAGTAGATAAACAAGGTCTAGACATATTCAAACCAGAAAAATCATGTATATATCTACACCTAACCCTAAACTCTGTGTTATGAAGTCAATCATGAAGAGAATTGGTTTTGGGTTTAAAACATGGAAATTTCAAGAACGTCCCAAAAGCTTCATATATTTTAGAGTGACTAAGAAGGATCCTGGCTTACGTTTTCATTTTCATGTTTGAAACTTGTTTAAATCATGGTCAAACCTAGTATTTGACCAAGAATCAAATGGGCATAAAATTCTAAAAAATAGAAAAATGAAAAACAAAAGCACATAGTCTTCTTATGTCATATAGTAAGCATTCAAGTTGATAAACAAGGTTTAGACATATTCAAACCAGACAAATCATGTAACTACCCCTAACCCTAAACTCGGTCTTATGAAGTCTAGCATGAAGATAAGTCGTTTTGGGTTTCAAACGTTTAAAGCAAAAGCCCCATTTCAAATATTTCAAACTTATTCAAATTTGGTTCAAATTTGAAAGACATACAAGTTATGAGAAAGTGAACCTTAGCATCTTAATAGTATGAGGAAGGAGAGAGAAATTATTTTCTTTTGTTTGTGGACAACCAACAAGCTTGTAGGTCACCCATAAGAAATTTTCCTTGTGGAACAACATAGTGGATTGCCTCGGGGAATCACCTATATATGTGTGTATATATATAGTAATAATATTAACTTTCGCCATAACTTGGGTCCCATTTATCTTGTGAAGTTTCCCACTATGTATGATGAACTAAACCTTAGCATTAATATGGGACTAACATGTATATGCTATTCGTGTACCCACATGCACGACAGAGGAATGAGAGATAAATTATTTTTCATTGCTAGTTGTTTGATTCTACGGGATTTTTTCCTACACCAGCTAGTTGTTTGATTCATGGGAACATATCCTATAGGAAATAATCCTATAGAAAATAAACATGAGGTCATATCTCATTGATAATTCCTTTGGCTGAATCAAAGAGAACCCATCTTCCTACAGGATTCGACTAGGCATGCCATACTAATCATATGTTTTTTCCTATTCCTACGAATCATGCAGCCCAAGGAAATATTACTTGTGGATAACCTCCACTACAACCTTATCAACTACTTTTTCCTTGTAGATAGGTCTTGTGGACAACATAGTGGATGCTCTTAGCCTTTTGCATAGCGGTGGAGCTTGACAAGAAAGGTTGGAGGGACAACAAGCTGAGAGAAAGTAAAATGAGCTAATATTACGCTGAATTTTACAAATAACATAGGCTTAATTTTTCTAGGTTGGGCGGGCCACGGCTCGGTTTTGCTTCAACTAAGACTAGCCACAATGGGAGTATCATAGGTATTAGTAGTATCATGCATGTCATGTAGGTATAAATCTTATGTGGCACATCAATTAATGATAAGAGAGGTGAAATTAGTATCATAGGTAGATACGGTATCATAGCACGTAAAACTAGAAATTTTAGTGGCAAACACATCATGTACACATATTTGCATTGAGATTCTACAAAACATTAAATAGAATGGAACTATGATACTAATTCTTGATACTATGCATTGTAGGTGTTGTATCATAAACTAGTATCATACTCCCTCCGTCCATAAATAAGTGGACATGCGGGATTTTCAAGGTAAATTAGTAAAAAGAGAGAAAAATTGTATTGGGAAGATGCAACCAACATCTCTCTCCTCTTTAATTATTTCATCTCCAATAGGCTAAGTGCATGTACAAAATTAAGATAACATGTGTTGAATATTATTGGGTTTGATTTCCATGCGATGAGAGAGAAATAACTTTTGCTAATTTAAAGTTCATTGGGAACATAGAAGTACACTCTTTCATGGACAAAGTTTGAGGCTAGATGTCCACTTATTTGAGGATGGAGGGAGTATGTATGATACTAGTCTATGATACTTCCCATTGTGACTAGTCTAAGTGCTTTTGCACAATGAACACTAGCTATGCACAGACCTCAAAAAACACTTCTACATCATTCTACTATTCACAATTTCTTTTTCTAATAGAACTACGTACCATTGTTTTTAATATAATCTTGTGACGAGAGTATATATTTCTAAAATAGTCATTTATGTTTCGCATAAGCTCAAAGAGGGGTACTTAATTATGAGAGATATCTTTCAACTAATACGTTGTAGGAGTACTTTAATTATGTGAGCTATCGTGTGAAATGCATACTAGAATGAGTACAGAAGGTGTTTGATAACATTACAGGCTACACGCCCAGTGTAGCCTGCATTGTAGGAGCATTACATCAATTTAACAACTACGGAGGAGTAGCCTAGGTAGAGATAACATGCAAAGTAAATAGTTCAACAGATAGTACAACACAACTACGGAAAGGGAGTAGCCTAGGTAGAGATAAACCTGCAAATGAAATAGTTCAACAGATACAAATCTTGCATTACAACACGAGTATTACATAAAGTACATAAGCCCTTTTTTCTGGACCTGTGACGTGAAGGCAGGTTCCATTGCCGGGCGTTGGCGAAGCTTGGGATGAGCCACAACGGAACCTGCCGCCATGTCCATCTAATGTTGGTTTGGAAACCAACAGTACAGTCTTCAGAATTCAAACTGAAGCGGCAAATTTCTGGAGAAGGAGGATATGCAAGGCCTACTGCATGGTGCGATGTGTAAACAGAGTTGCTTCTCGCCATATTTGGACGGTCATGTTCTGCCCCGTCTTCTACTGGAATGATAATCGGATAGTTCACTCCAAGGAAGAGAGAATATGATCCAAGGGAAATAATCCTCCTCCATGGCCTCAGTGGCATCAACTGACTGGTGTCCATACTGTACACCTCGCAGCCAAGTAAACCCTTACCATACCCGCTAATAGTGCGACCATGACGACCCTCAGAGGTAGCAGCAGCAGGTAAAATCCGAACCAGTCCATTATAATCCCGCCCGTCAGTAACGCCCCAGGTATGGACCAGAAAAAGTCTAGAACCATCAGGAGATCGTGCTAACCACCAGGAGCCAAGATTGTACCGACCTTGTTCATCAAGTTCTGGCGGAATAGGTGCCGTGCTGATCAACAAAGGACCTTGCAAAGGAAAGCACAGCTTGAAGTCAGTTCAGCAAAACTTGATTAGTTCATTACATACATGAATAATGATACTAGCTAAAATACTGCTTCTGATCAAAATTAATTGACTCAACTGGATGTATCTAGCTAGATATGCACAAATTAATTGACTCAAGTTTGTCTAGCTAGATGCATTCGCTAGACAAAGCTGAGTCAATTTGATTTGGATATGAGGGAGTACTTTATTTTGACTCAAAGGCATATCGCTGCTGATTTTGATTGAATATAGAGGGGGAAAGGTACAGGCATGACACGAAAACTGCACAACAAAAAGAAAAAGGCTAAAGCTAAATCTGAAACTAGCGGGTAATAGCGAAAACACATCATATGAGATGAGAAAAATTACCCCAAGAAAGTTGATTCCATGCATAAACTTCGCACTGTCCGAGTTACAGACAAATACAATATCCTTGTGGATGATTGCATCGGAGTAGCCGAACGCTAAGAACTGGTTGTCAAGAACTGTCCATGTGCTAGAAGCACAGTGAAGGACTGCAATTGCCGCGTTGAAGATGGCAAGAACAGAGAAACTAGTATAATTTGAAGCAGCTATTGGAACTCGGCAAATAGCTATCTTCAGCAGTTGAAGATGTTGATCATTACACTCGAACACAAGTTTATCCGGGGTGGATTTAAACTCACGTATTGCTGGTAGAGGAATCCGGCAACCAGTGTACACATTGACAAGCTCCCAATTCCAGGGGAGGCCAAGAAGAGCGACCCAATCTCCATTCGCGCCTGCCCACATGCTCGTACCCCCATCTGGAATCACGGCATCGGAAGAGATCCTGTCCAGCGGCGTCAGTTGGCACAATGTACCCTTGCGCTCTTTCGAATCCTGCTGCTCGCCCTTCTGCGCACTCTGCAGCTTGAACTTGACGACGCGGGAGAAGGGATTGTGCGCGGATCGTACCTGAGTTTGGTGAGTATGAAGAACACAGGGCAAGCCAAACGGCTGAGATGCAGGCAGAGCTACACTTTGTGTTGCTGAATCATGATAAAACTTGCATGAACCGACGAGGCTCGCGGCGGTGATGACATCGCATCGGGATGCGATTTCTTCAAAGGGGCCATCAGCAAACACCCAAGAACTACCACTCTCATTGATCGATCTCGCCATTGGAAGGATGCGGTCAAGTGGGTGTGGGGGTGTGGGAGTGGGACGCTGGCGTTTGGGTATGAGGTATTGGAGGACAGTGCGAGCGGCAGCTGGTAGAGCGATATAGATAAAAGTCCACAACTCCTATTAGTACCATTAAACAGGTGGCTCGAGATGATCCGAAAAAGGCATGGCGGCGGTGGTGCAGGGGCTGTTGGTGTAGGCGGGGTCACTAGAGAAGATGGAGATGAAGAAGACGGAGAGGCAGGCAAAAAAACAATTTGAATTGAAATCAATATACGAGTACTACGGGCGTGCCTTCTCTCTCTGGTCTCTGCTGCACTTACTGCACCTGTCGTGAAGGCGTGTGACCCGAGAAGAAGCTAATGTACTGTATAGCTATCCTTGCACGCCGTGGAGCTGTATTTTGTCTCATCAAATCAGCTCTGGACAGTTTCAGCAGAGAAAAGATCCTTTGCCATCATCATGATATATTACCACGGGCCCACGGCAGTGCACCTTGTACTACCATATAATGTAATGCTCTATATGTTGCACAAACCACCACTTGGACATTTTTTTTGCAGTTTCCACCATGTGGTGGTCTAATATGTTGCAAATTTCACCACTTGGTTATCTAATCAGTTAGTTAGTCATGTTGATAGCAAAATCGACAAGTGGGTTCAACATATCAATGCTCCAATTAGTTTTTTAGAAAAAATAGATTTTTCAAAATTCATACTTCTTTTATTTAGCTATTTAAAATGCTTATTCATTTATTTCAACAAATATTGTGCGGTCTTGAATTTTTTTCAAACAAATATTATGGCATCGGGTTCGGGAATCCTGATAAGGACTGGTCGTGGTACGGGAACCCGAAATGAGGCCCACAACATGGTCGAGAGTGGCAAGGAACCCGTCGAGGTGGATGAACTCGGGAAACCTTGGTAGAGGTAGGGATCTTGAGGAGGCCATTAGGGTTAGCCTACCCCCAATAAGCGTATGAGCGAAAAAAATTCACATAAGTAGTAGCTATTATTAAAATTTCACAAATATTACGCGCTTTTGAATATTTCAAAAGTATTGTGGTATCACGTTGGCCTTGCCCGAATTTTACCTTTCAGGCTGGATGTCACGAGCATGATCACTCAACCAACCGGGTCCAAACATATATATACAATTGGCCTCCTCGAGCCTACACCGACCAGATTGTCGTTGAAACTGGATCATATAGTTTCTATAGGATTGATGTCCTAAGGAAATATTCCAACAACGGAAGTCGTTTGATTCGTTGTATTATATTCCTTAGGAATCTTGTTGGGCTTGTTTGGTTCGAAGAAAATTCATAGAAATTTTGTGGGATTCAAATCTCAGTGGCTCCTTTGATTCTTGAATACATGATAATTCATACTAATGCACGTTTTTTTTTGTAGCACTACAACCAAAGAACATGCAATTCAAATTTGTGTGATTTCTTTCATATAGGATTAATTCAACATGCAATCATATTCAATTCCTGCATTATTTCTATTTTAACATTTTGTACACATCATGCATGCGACCCAAACAATGCGTGCATGGTGGGGGGGTTGTTTCGTTGCAAAAGCAGTTGGTCACACCACAAACAAACAACAATTAATCTAAATTCACGTGGTTTCCCCGCGATGCAACCAAACAATATTCGATGAAACTAAGCATGCCATAAACATATACAATACACAACATAAAATTTGGCTGCTTTGATTATTCGCAAGATCTTCTTTGTCAAGAGAAGACGCATCAAGATTCAAGACCCGATCGCATTTCTTGCTTTCGGCCTGGGGTCCTCCATGTAAAAGTTAGGGCTTTTGTTTTTCATTTTTCTATTTTTTAGAATTTTATGCCCATTTGATTCTTTGTCAAATCCTAGGTTTAACCACGATTTAAACAAGTTTGAAACATGAAAATGAAAACGTAAGCCAGGATCCTTCTTAGTCACTCTAAAATATATGAAGCTTTTGGGACGTTCTTGAAATTTCCATGTTAGAAACCCAAAACCAATTCTCTTCATGATTGACTTCATAAGACAGAGTTTAGGGTTAGGTGTAGATATATACATGATTTTTCTGGTTTGAATATGTATAGACCTTGTTTATCTACTTGAATGTTTACTATATGACATAATTAAGAAGTCTATGTGCTTTGGTTTTTCATTCTTTAGTTTTTTTGTCTGAATTATTATGCCCATTTGAATCTTGGTAAAATCCTAGGTTTGACCTAGATTTAAACAAGTTTAAAACATGAAAATGAAAAGGTAAGCATGGATCCTTCTTAGTCACTCTAAAATGAAGCTTTTGGGAGGTTTTTGAAATTTCCATGTTTGAAACCAAAAACCACACTTCTCTTCATGCTTGACTTCATAAGACATAGTTTAGGGATAGGGGTAGATACATGATTTGTCTGGTTTCAATATGTCTAGACCTTGTTTATCATCTTGAATGCTTACTATATGACATAAGAAGACTATGTGCTTTGGTTTTTCATTTATCTAATTTTTTTGAATTTTATGCCCGTTTGAATCTTGGTCAAATCCCAGGTTTGACCAGGATTTAAACAAGTTTAAAACATGAAAATGAAAAGGTGTAAGCATGGATCCTTCGTAGTCACTCTAAAATGAAGCTTTTGGGAGGTTCTTGAAATTTCCATGCATGTTTGAAACCCAAAACCACTTTTCTTCATGCTTGACTTCCTAAGACAGAGTTTAGGGTTAGGGGTAGATACATGATTTTTCTGGTTTGAATATGTCTAGACCTTGTTTATCAACTTGAATATTTACTATATATATGACATAATTAAGAAGGCTATGTGCTTTGGTTTTTCATTCTTTAGATTTTTTGTCTGAATTTTTATACCCATTTGAATCTTGGTCAAATCCTAGATTTGACCAAGATTTAAATAAGTTTAAAACATGAAAATGAAAAGATAAGAAACGATCCTTTCGTCGCTCTAAAATGAAGCTTTTGGGAGGTTTTTGAAATTTCCATGTTTGAAACCCAGAACCACTTCTCTTCATGCTTGACTTCATAAGACGAAGTTTAGGGCCGATAAGGGGTAGATACATGATTTGTTGGGTTTGAATATGTCTAGACCTTGTTTATCAACTTGAATGCTTACTATATGACATAAGAGGACTATGTGCATTGGTATTTCATTTTTTGATTTCTATGCCCATTTGAATCTTGGTAAATCCTAGGTTTGAGCAAGATTTAAGTCTGGATCCTTCTCTTAGAAACTCTAAAATGAAGCTTTTGGGAGGTTCTTTAATTTACCATGTTTGAAACCAAAAACCACTTCTATTCTTTCTTGACTTCATAAGACGGAGTTTAGGGTTAGGGGTAGATACATGATTTTTCTGGTTTGAATATGTCTAGACCATGTTTATCAATTTGAATACTTACTATATGACATAAGAAGGCTATGTGCTTTGGTTTTTCATTTTTTTCGATTTTTTCTAAATTTTTATGCCCATTTGAATCTTGGTCAAATCCTAGGTTCGGCCAAGATTTAAACAAGTTTAAACATGACAATGAAAAGGTAATTAATCCTGGATCCTTCTTAATTAACCAGTCAGTCTAATTAAAATGAAGCTTTTGGGAGGTTTTTGAAATTTACATGTTTGAAACCCAAAACCACACTTCTCTGCTTCATGCTTGACTTCATATATAATTAAGACAGAGTTTAGGGTTAGGGGGTACATGATTTGTCTGGTTTGAATATGTCTAGACGTTCTTTATGAACTTGAATGTTTACTATATCTAATAAGAAGACTATGTGCTTTAGTTTTTTATTTTATTTATTTTATGCCCATAAGAAAATGAAAAGGGAAGTCTGTATCCTTCTTAGTCACTCAAAAATGAAGCTTTTGGGATGTTCTTGAAATTTCCATGTTTGAAACCCAAAACGACTTCTCTTCATGCTAGACTTCATAAGATTGACCGAGTTTAGGGTTAGGGGGTAGATACATGATTTGTATGGTTTGAATATGTCCAAACCTTGTTTATCACCTTGGATATGCTTACTATATGACATAAGAAGACTATGTACTTTGGTTTTTCATTTTTCTGATTTTTTTTTTAATTTTATGCCCATTTGAATCTTGGTCAAATCCTAGGATTGAACATGATTTAAACAAGTTTATAACATGAAATGAAAAGGTAAGGATGGATCCTTCTTAGTCACTCTAAAATGAAGCTTTTGGGATGTGTTCTTGAAATTTCCATGTTTGAAACCCAAAACGACTTCTCTTCATGCTAGACTTCATAAGATCGACCGAGTTTAGGGTTAGGGGTAGATACATGATTTGTATGGTTTGAATATGTCCAAACCTTGTTAATTTATCAACTTTAATGCTTACTATATGACATAAGAAAACTATTTGCTTTGTTTTTTCTTTTTTCTGTTTTTTTAGTTTTGGTAACCATTTGAATCTTATCAAATCCTAGGTTTGACCAAGATAATTTAAACAAGTTTAAAACATGAAAATGAAAAGGGAAGCATGTATCGTTCTTAGTCACTCTAAAATGAAGCTTTTGGGAGGTTTTTGAAATTTCCATGTTTGAAACCCAAAACCACTTCTCTTCACATGCTTGACTTCATAAGACAGAGTTTAGGGGTTAGGGGGTATAGATACATGATTTGTATGGTTTCATATGTCTAGACCTTGTTTATCAACTTTAATGCTTACTATATGACATAAGAAGACTATGTGATTTGGTTTTTCATTTTTCTGTTTTTATTTTATTTTTCTGCCCATTTGAATCTTGTTGGTCAAATCCTAGGTTTGACCAAGATTTAGACAAGTTTAACACGTGAAAACGAATAATTAAGCCTGGATCCTTCTTAGTCACTCCAAAATGTACCAATTGATAGATGTGTTAACTTTGCTTCATGGAAAAAATAATGTCATGTAAATGAGTTAACTTGGATTTCCTACCCTTGAATCCATAGGAAACTTTGTTCTAATGCACTATAATAATCAACCGAGTTTTTACACCAACGGGTCTGTCACTTACGTGTGGTGCCCACGCGTGAGGTCCCACACTTCAGTGAGCACAAGTCACGTGCAATAGGTACGCAAACTCCCAGCCATCTTCTTTGTCAAGAGAAGATGCATCAGCATGCGTATTGGAAGTCTCTGGGTCCTTCAGGATCCTTCGGTTGTCCCTCTCACACAAAAAAACAAATCTCTCTCATTCTCGGCCTCGCTCGACTCGCTCGCTCGCTCGCACCTCCTGCTCACTGACAAACCCTGCACAATAGTCAACATCGTCACCCGAAAAAGGGGAGACACCATAATGTTCTCCCTTCTTCTGTCCTTCCGAGTGATCCCTCTTCCTCCGAGTTTCACTAGCTAGACGGGCAAACACACATGTGCTGCATAGTAATAATAAAAAGGTAGAAAAATCGATATACGAATCTATAATTAAATAGGTTAAACTAGGGTTTTGCCCAGTACTACAGATCAAGGTTCAAAAAAATTCAACTACGGGGTTCGAACAACATGATTCTAATCCAAGAATTTTTTCTACCTCATCCAAATGGCCTCAAACTATAGGGTTAGCATCTATCTAGTGTAGTATGTGTGAAAATGTATGCACTATGTGTGCTATAACTTGTATGTCTTTCAAATTTGAACCAAATTTGAATAAGTTTGAAATATTTGAAAAAGGGGCTTTTGGCTTAAACGTTTGAAACCCAAAACGACTTCTCTTCATGCTAGACTTCATAAGACCGAGTTTAGGGTTAGGGGGTAGATACATGATTTGTCTGGTTTTAATATGTCTAAACCTTGTTTATCAACTTTAATGCTAACTATATGACATAAGAAGACTATGTGCTTTGGTTTTTCATTTTTCTATTTTTTTTTGAATTTTATGCCCATATATTTGAATCTTGGTCAAATCCTGGGTTTGACAAAGATTTAAACAAGTTTAAAACATGAAAATGAAAAGGGAAGCATGTATCCTTCTTAATTAGTCACTCTAAAATGAACCTTTTGG
This sequence comes from Lolium rigidum, assembly GCF_022539505.1. Classification (NCBI taxonomy): domain Eukaryota; kingdom Viridiplantae; phylum Streptophyta; class Magnoliopsida; order Poales; family Poaceae; genus Lolium; species Lolium rigidum. The sequence continues at coordinate 408,076,444 of NC_061510.1, forward strand.
TATGTTCTTGAAATTTCCATGTTCGAAACCCAAAACGACTTCTCTTCATGCTAGACTTCATAAGATCGACCGAGTTTAGGGTTAGGGGTAGATACATGATTTGTATGGTTTGAATATGTCCAAAAACCTTGTTAATTTATCAACTTTAGTGCTTACTATATATGACATAAGAAAACTATATGCTTCTGTTTTTCATTTTTATGATTTTTTATGAATTTTATGCACATTTGAATCTTTTGGTCAAATCCTAGGTTTGAAAAAGATTTAAACAAGTTTAAAATATGAAAATGAATAGGTAAGCATGGATCCTTCTTAGTCACTCTAAAATAAAGCTTTTGTGAGGTTCTTGAAATTTCCATGTTAGAAACCCAAAACCACTTCTCTTCATGATTGACTTCATAAGACAGAGTTTAGGGTTAGGGGTAGATATATACATGAGTTGTCTGGTTTTAATATGTCTAGACCTTGTTTATCAACTTTAAAGATAACTATATATATGACATAAGAATGCTATGTGCTTTGGTTTTTCATTCTTTTGATTTTTTTCTGAATTTGTATGCCCATTTGAATCTTGGTCAAATCCTAGGCGGTTTGACCAAGATTTAAACAAGTTTAAAACATGAAAATGAAAAGGGAAGTCTGTATCCTTCTTAGTCACTCTAAAATGAAGCTTTTGGGATGTTCTTGAAATTTCCATGTTTGAAACCCAAAGCGACTTCTCTTCATGCTAGAATTCATTAGATCGACCGAGTTTAGGGTTAGGGGGTAGATACATGATTTGTATGGTTTGAATATGTCCAAACCTTGTTTATCAACTTGGATATGCTTACTATATGACATAAGAAGACTATGTACTTTGGTTTTTCATTTTTCTGATTTTTTTAATTTTTCTGCCCATTTGAATCTTGGTCAAATCCTAGAATTGAACATGATTTAAACAAGTTTATAACATGAAATGAAAAGGTAAGGATGGATCCTTCTTAGTCACTCTAAAATGAAGCTTTTGGGATGTGTTCTTGAAATTTCCATGTTTGAAACCCAAATCGACTTCTCTTCATGCTAGACTTCATAAGATCGACCGAGTTTAGGGTTAGGGGTAGATACATGATTTGTATGGTTTGAATATGTCCAAAAACCTTGTTAATTTATCAACTTTAATGCTTACTATATATGACATAAGAAAACTATATGCTTTTGTTTTTCATTTTTATGATTTTTTATGAATTTTATGCCTATTTGAATCTTTTGGTCAAATCCTAGGTTTGACAAAGATTTAAACAAGTTTAAAATATGAAAATGAAACGGTAAGCATGGATCATTCTTAGTCACTCTAAAATAAAGCTTTTGGGAGGTTCTTGAAATTTCCATGTTTGAAACCCAAAACCACTTCTCTTCATGATTGACTTCATAAGACAGAGTTTAGGGTTAGGGGTAGATATATACATGAGTTGTCTGGTTTTAATATGTCTAGACCTTGTTTATCAACTTTAATGCTTACTATATATATGACATAAGAATGCTATGTGCTTTGGTTTTTCATTCTTTTGATTTTTTTCTGAATTTGTATGCCCATTTGAATCTTGGTAAAATCCTAGGCGGTTTGACTAAGATTTAAACAAGTTTAAAACATGAAAATGAAAAGGGAAGTCTGTATCCTTCTTAGTCACTCTAAAATGAAGCTTTTAGGATGTTCTTGAAATTTCCATGTTTGAAACCCAAAATGACTTCTCTTCATGCTAGACTTCATAAGATTGACCGAGTTTAGGGTTAGGGGGTAGATACATGATTTGTATGGTTTGAATATGTCCAAACCTTGTTTATCACCTTGGATATGCTTACTATATGACATAAGAAGACTATGTACTTTGGTTTTTCATTTTTTTGATTTTTTTAATTTTATGCCCATTTGAATCTTGGTCAAATCCTAGGATTGAACATGATTTAAACAAGTTTATAACATGAAATGAAAAGGTAAGGATGGATCCTTCTTAGTCACTCTAAAATGAAGCTTTTGGGATGTGTTCTTGAAATTTCCATGTTTGAAACCCAAAACGACTTCTCTTCATGCTAGACTTCATAAGATCAACCGAGTTTAGGGTTAGGGGTAGATACATGATTTGTATGGTTTGAATATGTCCAAACCTTGTTAATTTATCAACTTGAAT